>NW_023998421.1:6272706-6434156 GCF_014805625.2 Glossina fuscipes | reverse complement strand
TATATATATATATATACACATAGTAATATATTTGTATATATATATATTTATATCTGTATATATGTACATATATATGCACCCAAAGCTACGCAAAGTAATTCTAATGAAATTCGTTTAATACTGCAAAATGCAAATGCTTCATAAAACACAATTCATATATTTTTGGGCAGAAAGCTAAAATTCCAATTGGATTAAATTGAGAAAACTGAGCGTCATGCAGAAAGATTTACACAGAGATTGAAGAGAGTAAAAATCATCAATTAAAGTTATAAAAGCGTTAAAGTAACAGCGAGATTGTGCGACTCAGCCATTGAGTAGGCTTTGCATAAAATAAATTATTATAGCGTTAAACGAATTGTTTACACCCTTATTTATTTAATGGATGTGCATAATTGGAAAAAATGCAGGCACACTAGATATCGAGTAAAACGTTGCTAAAAATTTGTCCGAATAAATGAAAAAGGTTCGTGAGGAAATTACCGATAACGAGCATATAACTCACTTCGATATCTGTTTACTGAAATCTGTAGGTGTTCGGATAATGAAATTTGTGGAAAATATTAGTCACTTTTCATTTTATGCTCGTATTTGGTTTGTCTAGAAAAGATGACTTCTCCGCTTACGTATGAATCTGAAGATGCACAACAACTTTTGTCAGAAAAGTAGTATACAAGAAAAGTATAACGTTCTCCGGAGACTATTTACTAGTCGGATAGATATATTATTTAACGCCTTTTCCTTTACTTGTCAGAAAGTAATTGCAATATATCAAAGAAAGATAATAATCTTCAGAGGAGTCACTCATATCTGTGTCATACAAGCAAAATACCAGCGGATTGTGTGAACATTGAAAGCATAGTGAGAACGTGATTATGCTTTAAAATTGGTTATAATACTTTTTATAGTCTCAATACCGAAATTAGTAATTTTTGTTTAAGCGCCTATGCGTGATCTTTGTTTGTCCCCTAATGGGCGTGTTATTTCAAATATTGTGCTTTTGCTTATAGTATTCGTCTTCTAATTGATCTTATCTATCAATTAAATATATATTGTGTATACGATATATGTATATGCATTGTTTGTTCAATTTTTCTTTTGTTTTCTTTTCTAACCTAATCACGTAGCACGGTGACGGCCAGAATGCATTCAAGAAAGGGAAAGGATATAGGAAGGTAGCCGTAGTCTAGTGGATGTGTGGCCTTTATTGGCTGAGCACTTATTTATAGCTATATATATAAAATATTAAAAAATGTTAAAATCTGTCTAAGCAAAGTAAGCAAAGGGACTTCCGTTAGCTTACTATTATTGCAGTGACCCTAATAAGCGAACAACTGCACGTCTCACATAAAATTCGAACCAGTGCTCCGCAAAATTTCCGTGGTAGAATTGCAATGAAGACAGATAATGCTGTGGAAAAATTCGAGCGGTTCACGAAGATATGAAAGAAACTAAGAAAATTGCTTAAGAATTAGGAGAGACATTTTTCAGAGCTAGCGAGCGTAATAGTTTAGAAAAAGAACATTGCATTGAGTTCCTTAAAGAAAACGGAACGCTCTTTCGTTGCGAATGATCTACGGGCGGAGTTATTTGAAGTGAAAGCTTTAACACTTTGCTGGATAGATTCATGTTCTTATTTTTATTAATCAAATCAAACATATTTACTAGGTTTAATTTAAAGTATGCCTTAGTAAGAATTAAAGTACTTATGAAAAACGCTTGTATTAATATATTTGGGCCAAGGTCGCGGTTCTTTAGTTTTCTCACGCTTTTGTGAAGTGAACATGAACTGTAAAGGTTGGGAACGTTTCTTTGATACGAAGTTTATTACTTTAATGCGTCATTTTTTTTTTTTTTTTTTATTAAAAAGTGAAGTCTCTTGATTTGGGGAAAAAGTAATAAGAGTAATGAAAACGAAAATTGCCTTAAAGCGTAATCATGGGAGTTACAAGATTTATTTATAGGTCCGCATTTCGCTAATGCAACAACTATCGTAGATGAAAAATTTTGATACTAAAAGGCAAACATGTCAAAACTGATAATCGTTTATATATGTTTATTCACGAATAATTTTATAAATATAAAAAATTAGAATTTTCAATTTGTTTGTTTATAATAAGGGACACAGAGGGACCTGAAAAAGTCTTTAGTCTTTAAATTGCATCAAAATCGCTAAAGTTTCAAGGAAGTCAGTATAATTTACTCAGTTTTTGAAAAATGAATCGACATGTCAGAAGTATATATATCTATATATCTACATATATATATATATATATATATATATAGTTAAACATATCTTTTTCTGTTTGTGTTGTTTGTTATAAATTTGGTCTGAGTCAACACATAAGAGAGTAAGTTTTTTTTTTTTTTATTGTTTTTGCATTCTGCTTTCGGTTTCTTGAGTGTGCGTTGGGCATTTTTTTTATATTTTTTTCTATAGAAACCGATTTGCAGTTAGTTAGTAGTTGTTCTGTGCAAATGCTGCTAATAGAAAACATAAATTGCGCTTACTGCGCTCTCACGCTTTTAACGCAACTTATATGAAACATATATATACATACATATGTATATACTCTCCTTCGGCCTCTGCAAGTTGCTGCTGTGGCTGTTTGGCTGTAGTGTAAACTTTTTGAATGCGATTGTGTTTTGTTGCTTCATTGTACGCTCTTTTATAGTGAGATGATTTTACAATAAGAATTCTGAGCGCATCAACACATGCATATACACATATATATATATATATATATATATATATATATATATGCATACACATGTGTTTAGAGACATATTGCATGAATTATAAATGCGTTTGTGTGCGTTTATTGCTACTGCGCAACTGAGTGCCTTAGTGTATTTATTTATTTGTGGCAGCGCGTTGTGTTGCTTAAAAGCAAAAGCACAGTGGTTTTTTGGTGGTGGCCAGCAATTCACAAAATTTTGTCTATTCGGACCTAGGTTTCGGAGGTGCTCGCTCGCTCGTCGCAGTGTGTGCACTACATGTCACGTCGTAACGTTTTCTTAAGTTTTCATTTTTTATATAAAAAATTCAAAAAAAAAAGCAAAGCGCAATAATAATAATAAAGTTAGAAAGCAAAAAAAAATAAAATTTACAGAAATAAAAATAAATAAATAAAGAAAAACTAAATTCAAATTCAAATCAAAATAAAGACGAAAAGAGAAAAAGAAAAAAAATGAAAAAAAAATTTATAAAAAAAAATTCCAAAGAAAACTTTTCTAAAAGTGCGTAAAAAAAGCTAATGCGGATAAACATTACAATCTGACGACAAAACAAAAAAACAAAAGAAAAGAAAAGAAAAAATTTGTATATTGTTTCTAAAGAGGCTTAAAAATTATTAACAGGAAGTAAGCAACAAGCTAACCAAGCGGTAAATTTTTAATTAATATTTGATTGAAAGAATACTTTTTATTGCTTATGAAGTGTCTACAAAGTTTGAGCGCAAATGTTAGAACAAAAAATAATTTATTAAATTAGTATTGAATTAAAAAAAAAATTTTTTTTTTTTCTTTAAAAAAAAGTCCTTTCATCTGTCAAGATTTGTTGTTGTCGTTCTTTTTTTTTTTTTGAAAAAGTTTTTAGTGTAATTTTCTAAAGAACTCTGGGAAATTAAAGTACTTTTAGCGCACAATTTTTTTTTTCCTAGTGCTTTTCTTATTTGTTTTCCTGCATTACTGCAAACACACAAGAACACACCATAAATAATAAAGAAAAAATCCTGTCACACGTAGTAATATTGCCAAAAGCTTCTATGTGTAGACTGGCAGAGGCAGCCACAAAAGAAGCAAATCTTTAAGAATATATATATTTTTTTTTAATAATAAACAAAAATCAAGTTTTTATTAAAAACCACACTGCGAAAAGATTAAGAATAAAAAGCAGGAACCAAAAAAAAAAAAAAATAAAAAAAATATAACCACTACTACAACTAAAAGAGTAAGAGAAAAAAAAAGAAAAAATTCAACCCTCATTTTCTAAGAACTCTTCTTCATACACCGTTTACAATATTTATACAAAGTTCTACTCAAACACCTAATCTCTCTCTCTCACTCTCTCTCCTCGTCTCTCTTCATTCATATTATCTCTCATACACTGTTTGTTATATTAGACGGAGCGATAAAAAGGAAGAAAAATAAAAGCCGCATGCAGTCTTTTCTTTTTATTTATTTATTGTTATTGTTGTTGTGTGTTTGTTTCTTTCTATCATTTCTGAACTTCTTCTCATTAAACGCCTGTGACATTATTACTCAATCCTTTCCTATATATATGCAGGGCTGCTTGTGTGTGTGTGTGTGTGCATGCTATTGCATTTATGTATACATTTAATAATGCAAACATGAAACGTTCCGTGTTCCAGTGTACCTGTGGCATAGTGTGAGTGTGTGAGAGTAAACTTTGCGTTATAAAACTGCAATCTGCATAATCATGGAAAAACCACCGCAACCACCCATTTTGTAATGTTGCAAGCAATAGAATAGAACCCTACTTCAAAATGATGCATACATGCATTTGCATTTGACTCAGTGTTTTGTTGTTCATGTATACATACGTATATAGGGAAAAATTAGAAATGCAGCAGCAATTTTTAAAAAATCCATAACTAAACGAGTGAAGAATGATATGTTTTGTGAATTATTATTAGAAAAAACCGCTTCATTTATTATTGTTATTAAAAGACAAGAAGAACAAGAAGAAGAAGAGGAAGAAGAAAAAAAATTAAGGACTTTATACAGAAAGACTTAAAAAGGCAAAGTGTTGACGTATGTATGTGCCGCAGTTATAATGCATAATACATTTGATTTGGCTTTGTATCGAGAAAAACGGTTATGCAAATATTGTACTTTGTATGACTTTACGGGCCCGCGTGATAAGTTCATTTATTGTGAAAATTGCCAGCCGGAATTTCTACCTTACGCGCTTTCGTTTAAGTGGGTCTAAGAAGTAAATTCAACTTCGTTTTCGTAAAAGTTAATTCATAATTAAGAAAATTTTTTTGATGAAAATTTAAATTTTAATTACGTGAACTTTTTTTTTTTTTTTTTGTTTTGAAGGCTCAGGTAGTGAGTGTCCGAAATTTGTCTAAGGACTAAAATTAATTCCTTTACTCTTTCCTAACTGGATCTACAAGAAGTATGAATTAGTTCCAATTGTCGGATAAATGAGTTGGGGGATATGCTCTTCTTAAGGCCAAAGGTTTTTTGCGAAATGTCCCCCATTTTATCTACTAAAACCTCTACATATTTGTCCTAATTCTTTTGATATGTTGAAGCTTCGATGGCTTTTGCTACGTCTAGCGTTTGCTTTGATAGTTAAAATTATAAATTAAAGCTATGAGAACGGTTGCATTGTACAAAAATATACAAAAACTACTAAGACGCTATAGCGAGATACGGCCGGCATTAAAATACCCTACAGCACTTCATTTAATACGAACTTTCAAAATAAGTTGTTATATGGGAAGTGGTCGCAAATCCGAACTATTCAATAGAGTTCGTCCCCGGATCAGAACATGTTGGTGAACTCAATGTCATCAAAGCGATCTGTAGCTTAAACACAAGCGGATAAGACCAAGAGACGGACGAGCAAGCTTGCATGCATATCCTTGTACCAAAGGTGGGATAGGGTACAAAAACATTTTTCCTCATGCACGATGCAAATTCATACAATATGTTCAAGGCTTAACTGTATGATGAATAGAGCATTCGTTCTTGAATGTTCAATAGTATTATGCAAGGCATGATCCGCTGTAAACACTACGACCCTAATAATAGTTTATAGCGTTATCTTAAGCGCCAAGTGTGGTGTGAAGGAAAGAGATGACACAAATATAGGCGATTTTCTCCACCTTAAGTCGCAACGCATACTATCGAAGTGTCTTCGTTGTTTTGTACAACATTTCTTTTCACTTGTTGACTAAAAATCACTTTCACTCATTGCGCCCTAAACAACAGCTATCTCCAACCAAAGAATGCAAACGAAGTTAGAAGATTTGTAGCATTCTGTAATTACTATAGAAATTTCAAAAAAGATTTTGCAAACATTTAAGGACCATTTAAGAAAAGGTAGACTCTAAGTAGACAGACATAAAAAGTAAAGTCATCTACCCTTCCATGCTAATTATGATAAGGAATTTATTTCAACAACAGATGCATTAGATTTTGCGTTAGGAGGGAGCATAGGGAATATTTTATTATTAGCTAAAAATCAACATAAAAATTGAAGTTTCTTAACGAGATTTTCTTTGTGTAATTTCTTTTTATTTCCAGATAATCCGTCAATTATCGCAAAGCACTTAAAGCAGCATAAAATGTCAACGGCAAGGCATGAAATGCATCATAGAAATGCAACAACGCCACCAACGATCATATCACATGCATCAACAACAATACCAATCATAATTGGACAAGAAGATGTTTTAAATAAACAAAAGCCTAAAGACGTTGTCATGTGAAACTTAGAAATAAAAACTATGTGAAAAAGAACAAAACAAAAAAAAAAAAAAAAAAATTATTTTGGCATAAAAATTCAACAAAATTTAAGAAAAGATAAAAAATTCTCGAAAAATTAATTGGCTTAATTAAAATTAATAGAAGAAACAGAGAGAGGAATAACAAGAAGAAAAAAATTAAAAAACAAAATTGAAAACTCATTTTTGGCTTGAAAACTTTTTGACATAATAAACACAAAACAAAAATAAGTGTAAGAATTGAAAAAAAAAAAAAATAATAAACATTTTTGGCTTAAAAATTAATATAAAGAAAAATTCTCAAAATAATTCCATTTTTAAATTTCAAATTCGCCTCAAAACTCGTATAATTATTAAATAAATCATTATAATTATCATCATATTAACTACGAAAGAAAGGAAAAAAAATTTATATAATTTTTAAATGTAGTTTTAAAATGTAATTTTAAATTTTTGAAAGCAAAAAATGTAAATTACATAACAAAAAAAAAAAAAAAAAACAAAAATAATTTAAAAATAAAACAAAAAAACTAAATGTTTTAATTTGATCAAAGAATAAAAAAAAAAACAAAACAAACAACATTTATATAAATTAATAATATATTAAACAAAAATTTAGTAGAAATTATATAAGAAAATAAAACAAAAAAAAAAAAAATTTGGACACAGAACAGAACTCAAATATTGGGAACTATTTTCAAAATTATTGGTTTGGACTTAAAGCAGGCAACACATTCAACACCGGAATATTGATGAACAACAAGCAACAACAGCAGCAACAAAAGCAGCAAAATATAATACAAATCTGGTTATATTGCATTAATGAGTATATGTGTGTTAGTTTGCATAAAAATTTCGTTTCGATCTAAATAAAAATAAACAAAAAAAAAAAAAAAAAAACAAACAGTAAATTAAACAAAAAAAAAAACTTTTTTATAAAGCAAAAGGAAAAAGTCATCAAAAACATAATAATAATAATCCATTGTGTGAATCATCAAAGCAAAGTAGGAGCAAAAAAAGTCTTTTTGAACACAAAAACAAAAAGAGAAGAAAAGCTTTCTTCAATCAAACATCAGAGAAAGGTAAGTTGCATACAATTGCTGGTTTACAGTAAGTTTTTCTATTATTAGTATTCTCTACACCACTTGCGACGACACAAAGGTATGCATAGTTAGTGTGAATATATCCAACTGCCAAAAGGACTTGATATACGTTCATCTTTCATCATATCGATCGTTAGAGAAAGTGATTCTGAGCACGTCTGTCCGCCTGTCGTCAGTCTACCTAACATGCTTTCTTACGGTCTACCTACAACTACCAACTTTTCGAGTTTTGTTGTATTACTTTCAGTAACCAAAATTTGAGGTTCAAAACGAACGTTTCCTTTCTACACACAATTCCCCTATAGAAATTGTATTCCTTTAAATCGAATTCTTTGGTTTTTTTGTCCGTTCTATCCTGCTTTATATCCTTTAATATTTTGCTTTTCTTTATTAAGGAAAATTATCTTCATCAAACTATTAGGGTGGAAGGTAAGCAATTTCAACAAGGTGCAAGGAGTTTGAAGACAGATTTACTCATCAGTTTAATCGCTCTTAGGCTTAAGAAACTTCTTCCAAACTCATTTGAACTCATCTATCCAGTTCCCGCAGTGAATTATCTTAGAAGCATTTCCGCATGAGGAGAAACATTTGCCGTAAAGGAGTGTGTATGTAACACCCAGAGGGACTTTTGCACCTGTCAATTCAGTGTCATTTTCTGAATCTCTATGTCTGTGCGTGATCTTTTCTTTTGTTAAACCTAAAGGTTGTTAACAATTTTTGGGATATTTTGAAGAAAATTATTGCATCGATATGTTTTCCATCCAAGCATGGAAAGCTATTGAAAACGGTTTAGATTGATAATGCCGTATTTTGCAAATTGATTATATGAATAACTGAATTAAGCGTAATGGTGGTGGGTCGTGTGTCACTATAGTGTTTTTACTTGTCATATACGATAATAAAGTTCAATATATATATGTTTTCTGAAACCATAAGTTTAGGAAGCGTGTAATCGCTGAGCTCGGCAGTATGTCAGTGTGTACGTTCCGTGCAGCTATAGATAAAGTATAAAATGAACGCAAATTGGTGAAAAGTTCGCTAATGTTTTCTTTTCTTCTTTTGGGAAATTTCAATTTTTTTGTACGCAATACTATGAATAATCTAACGAACTCTGTTTCGTTAGATGAAGATTGAAGACGATAATGTTAGCCGAGTTTTTAAGCAGAAATTCCCGTATAGAACTAGAAAAAATCAAGTTTCTTTAAAAAACTACACAGAAAGCGTATATCGGTCAAAATACTGTTTTGAGATATTTTAATATCTTTAGTTAATATCCTTAATACCCCTGTTTTTATGGATTGATTTTACCAGTATTTTCTCGATTAAACAATGGCTTTCTCCAGATAAAATAATGGGTGTTGATTTTGCTCTTTTCCACAGAGGGATATTACAAAAGATTAGAGAGCTTAAAGTAAATTCTTTATTATATTATTATGCATATTATTATTACAAGCAAGAAAAGGAAAGAACGAAGGAAGGAAATAAGTTAAACGAACGCTCGACAAAATTGATACCCGTTTCTAGCTCCATCCATTCCATTTTTGATATTTTTGGGGGAAGAATTGATTTAAGCTTGTTCGTCTGTCTGTCTGTCCCGTTCGCTTGTGTTCAAGTATTGAGATATTTTTATGAAGTATGGTACATTGACCTGTATTGAAAAAATCATTTTATGAATATCTGCATTAAGCAAAATTGTGGCCGTGTCCTGCTACAATGTTTCTACTTGCTTTTCGGTTCTTCTTTCTTGTCGATTTCTCGCGAGCCTCAACTCCTGTGCTTGTCTCGTTCACTCGTGTTTGACGTTCAGGCTGCAAGTACTGAGATATTTTGATGAAATTTGTGTGATGATGATGTGTTTTGATCCAAGGACGAATGTTACTGACAAAGCTCTGGACCGGCCGGATGATTTTCGACCGCTTCCTATATAAGGCATTATTTTGACAAGTGCTTATGTGCATTAGTGGTGAGCTATGGCCTACGCTATAGTTTAGTTTTATTTGCGCTAAGGAGAAGTTTAGGAGCCTTGTCCTCTATTTCCAATATTTCGCGTTTCAGGATTCGACGCAAATTTTGATCTTTATAAAGGTACGCGTCCTCTCGATTGAATACTTCTGACTTAAATGTAAATATTAATACAAAATAATTTGTTTTCTCTTAGAAAATAATCTTAGCTATCTTATTAAAAAAAAAAAAAAAAAAAACAGTTATTAAATATATTGTTGACTATTATTTGCCTGTAGATGGATCCATATTCCTTTGGAAACTTTAAACTTCACAAGTTCAACTTAAAAAGCTTACTTCGTTATTGTATTCAGAGTAAAATTTATTATTTATGTGCATACCGATTGAGCAAACCACACCGCTAGACCGCGGCCGTTACATGTTTCTTCTACAATTTTTTTCCCACTCCTTCGCAATGCTTCACGAATAAGCGAGTATCCCTTGAATGATTGTTCATAGAAAAACAAAAAAAAAAAAGTGGAATTTGAATGGTATTTGTTACGAATGGAAAGGAAACATTTGGGAAAATATTTCAAAAATTTCACCATTGTACGTTTTTACAATGTTCAAGGCATTTTATTGCTTTTCGATTTTTATCTGTTGCAAGCAGGTCGGGTTCAGAAAGATTTGCTTTATCGAGTGAGTGGTTCCGCTGTAACAAGCGCAGAGATTCAACTATGCATTTTTCTTACTCTCGCATGAAAGGTCTTTCGACCATAAAATCCTTCTTGGCTAACATACTCGACATCTGGAACTGTAAACCGGCCTCTGAGTACAAAAACAACTAATAAAACTCTTGAGAGACCTTTCTTCAAAGCGATCTTGATTGCTTTAGTATTGGACTAAGTAAAAACACTTATTACACAGTTAGAAAATGACAAGTTGGACTTGCGGCTATGTGTGTATGCGAAAGTATGAAAAGAATTCTTGAAAAGTAATAAAGCAAAAAAAAAGAAAACAATTCGAGTTTAAACATATTTGCTTGTATGTGCAAAGACACAGTTTTTGTCTTTAAGAAAAAAAAATGAGGTTTTCTTTTCTTTCTTTGAGCATACGTTAAGTTAATAACAATAAAAAGACTGAAAGAATGAAATGCGGCACGAAAAAAATGCATAAGCAAAACGAAAAACTATACACAAATCGTGTTTATATATATATATATTTTATACATATATTATGTACGAAATATAAGAAAGTTGCGTACATTTCGGTGGTTTTTTTTTTTTTTTTTATTTGATTTTACTTTATATTTCTTCTGTTCTCTTCATAAGGGCTTTTCATTTATTTTTCTATTTCCTCATAACATAAAAAGCAACTGAAAATATGTTTGCATGACATTGTTGGTGTGTGTTTTGTTACTGCGTCGTTGACCTAGTTTTCATGTTTTTTGTTATTTTATTTATTTATTTATTTGTTTTGCTTTTTTTATGTATATGTACATATATATATATATATATATTTTTATTTTTTTTTTTTTTTATACTTTTCTATAATCATTTCTATTGAATTTTAAAGTATTATTAGTTGATTTGTCATTATTGTTTTTGTTGTTGCTGCTCTTGTTAGTTATTGCTCGCGCTTATTATTGTTTATATGTTGAGTAAGTTGTCTTTTAGCGGCAAATACATACGAGTATGAGTATTTAGGCATTTCATTAAATGCAGTCGCCTTCCACTCTATTTGAACTCATTAACACGCATGCAATGCGTAGTTAACGATAGACGATACTCTTTCCTCCGCGTTTTGAGAGTGTGGGCTTGAAACTATCGATACTCGTAATTAAGAAATCGAATTGTCATATATATATATATACACATACATATATGGCATGACATCTATCTTCCTCTGTTTTATTTATTTATTTTTTTTGCTTTCTAAATTTATTGTGCATACGCACACTTGTTTTTTAAGCAGTTCTTTTTTTCGTTTCTTATTGTAGCTGAAGGGTTGCTTGAAGTTTTATATACCTTTTGTGGTCTATTGCTATGTTAATGTCATCTATTCACGTGAGTACGTTTCATATTAGTTTCTCACCTATCGGCTGAGGTATATTAAATTTGTGTTTCCATTTGTAGTTATTAACTCAAAACTGGCATCTCAAACACCGCCTTGCATATACCTGATCAGTGTAAGATTTTTGATTTTGATTTAGCTGAATCCCTCCTATGGTCGTCCATCCGCTGGTCCGTTCGTTTATCTGTACACCCATCCATATATACGCTGGCCTTTCCATGCGTTGGTCCATCTATCGGTCTGTCTATTATCGGTTGCGTGAGCGCTCACAACAATTGCTCACATCAAGTTTGATGTGCCCATAGTAGGCGGAAAACAAAAATATATTTATTAGAGTAACGCGTAATAGACGTTGGAATAAAAATCGATGCATACATTGCAAAGCCAGGCTATAGAGAAAAATATCGATATGATCCAAATCATTGAGGCTCATTTAAACGTTGAACTAAAATTCTTGAACTATTTTTTAATTGCATTTACAAAAAATTGTTCTCTTTGCTTCCGTTAATAAGTCGTAAAGAAATCGTCAAATGTGATTCTGCGATCTTATTGTGACTATTGCACCAAAACACCGTGTTACACACACTGTGTCCTTAGTTTGCAAAGATATTATCAAATGTGAAACTGCGACGACTGTTCTGAGATGGTAGGCAAAGTCTCTTAATGCACCTCTGGCGCACATATTGTGTCGATTGACAGCTTCCTGCCCAAGATGCGGGATTGAATCTATGACGCACATCGTGATGTGATGTCTTATAAAAACGCGAGGTCCGATTAGAGTTAAGGGAAAAATAGTTTTCGTAATTACTTTGCTCTTGACTCGTCGGCAAGTATTTTTGGAAATTTTTCTTGGAAAATAAACATAAGTGCTTAAAATAGGGGAACTTTGCTCTAATTAAACATTTTCAAACGGAAAATAAAGTATCATGAGTTGAGTATAATTACGTTGACCTTGTATTATGAATAATTCATTAATTATTATCACTATTCTAATGTTGATATAAGAACAATGCTCCCCACAACTACGAAAGCGAAGCGGTCATTTTTTCATGTGTGTTCCCCAAAAGTATTTGTTTATGTTATTCAAGTTATGTTGGCCAAAAGTTTCCAAACCTGATTTTAATGCGAAAGTTTCGAGTTTCTACCTCAACTTTTCGTGACCTTGTAACAAACTAATTGAAAATGTACGCACTGGTAACTGCAACCATTGAAACTGTCTTAAAGAGGAACGGTTGACATCTTCTGGTGAGTAAAATGTCTTATTGACCTATTTACAGAATATTAAAGAGTTAGCTGGATTTTGAAAACATGTGTAAGTTGTGCGTAAGTGCGCAGAGCAGCTTTTCTAAGTCTACAGTTCTCGATCAAGTTAGTAAATTGAGCTACGCGCTCTTTAGGATAATAGAATTCTATTCTATTTCTATCATTTTCTATTTGAACTTCATCTTAACTAAAATGGTAAATATGTATAGTCAAGGAAGCCTCTTGAGCGTTATGAGGCCTTTTACGTATACTATTTCGAAAAGAAAGTAAGTTATGAAATTGCAGTTGAGTAAAGTCGACCATTCAATACTCGACAGCACTTGAACACATAAACTATACCATGTAGCCAATAAGAACTTGACTTACTTGTACAAGTAAGAGTAGCAAAAATAAAGAAATGAGTTAAAAATTTTGGCGAAATAAGTTTCAATGTGAAGCCACAATAGTTTTCCTTTTCTTTGATGATTCACTCAGGGAACGTCGTCTAGTCGTGTAACGCGATAACGGTCGGAAAGAAGTGAGAAGAGGGATAAGAAGGTGTTAGCCATAGCCTAGTGGGTGCGTACGCGATTGGTAAGTGTTACGCCTTCACCAACCCAGTGCTCACTATAACTACGACCAGAGCTAACTCTACCCCATTTGATATTTGAACCCTCACCCGCAAAGACTGACTTGGTACTCATCAAAATAGTAAGGAAAGCAACAACACAATAATCTCGTTCCATTCAAATTTTTCACATTTAGTTGAGAGGCGAAAATACTGCTTTGTTACCGATTGTTACCCAGTCTTTGTTTCTCTTTTTTTTTTTTAAATGACACTCGATCGAGTGGACCCCCTTTAATCTACTTCTTAATATACTCTTATTATATAATCGTATAGAATGCAAAAGCGAGCAGTGTATTCCTATAGTTCTCATAGTTCTCTTTCTCGAGCGCAAAATTAATTCGGAAGTAGATAACACATGGATTGATGAACTCTCTTTTCACAAATTTATACATTAATCATATGACAATCAAAGATATATTCGTGTGTGTGTGCGTGTGTGTGTGCGTGTGTGTGTGTGTGTACAATAAAAACCAATTTATTATAGACGAACTTGAACGTATTCACAAAAATTTATTGACCGAGGCCTACCAATTATGATAAAAGAAACAAACATTTATGCCACACATTGGTATACCATCGACACCACAATCTAAATTGGTACATAGGGGGCAGGGAGGTAAGAAATTAAAAATAGCAGCACAAGAGACGGAAACTTGAGTAGACCGCGATAGTGCATAGGCGGAGAAAAAGAGAGCAAATGGGAAACTGAAATGCGCCTATGATTTAAAAAAAAAAAAAAACAACAACAGCATTAGCGCAAATTATATTAGTAAACATTTACAAAGTGAAAAGAAAGAAAACCTTGAAGGCATATGTGGATGCGTATACTTACACAATGTACGCACTATGATAAAGAGATAAAATCATGTAAAGAATTTCCAAAAGAAAAAAGATTGTGAAAAAAAACTTTTATTTAAAGAAGAAAAAAAAAAGGTGCGCAAGCAGCATAATAAAGCACGTGTGCGTATGTGGGGAATATTGAGCAAACTCTTTATAGTGTCGTAGGTACAGCTGATTGTTGCTTACCTAAAAATTTATGTCTTCAAAATATCTGATTTTATAACGAAGCCATACTACGACGTTAAGGGATTTTTCTTGTCATTTTTTCTCATCATTTTTTTATTTTTAAGCTAAGGCAGGCAGCTTAAGCCAAATCGTACGATTATTCGTGAAGCTCTTTTTGATGAGTTATGTAAGATCGTAAACTATCAGATTACAAATCATCTTGCCCAAAACGTATACATCATTAAAGGTTACGAACATTTTCAAATCATTTTTTCAATATTGCTTCAACCACCTATTTATCTTCTACAGGTTTGCATGCCGGAGCTTTCGTGCTTGCTTTAACATTCTTCGAACATGAAAGAGAGTCATAAATAGTTCGTAATTTGTATGTCTGTGTGTGTTTTTTTTAATGGCCACATTTTTACAAATTGTGGGCGCGCAAACGTCGCAAAACCTTCAGTAATTAGAAACTTTTGTGGAAATTTGTGTAAAAAAATTTAAAGATCTTTTATAGTCCGTAGAAGAAGAAGACGAAGAAGAAGTTGGAGAACTTTCACGATACTTTTTTTCTCCCTGCTATAAACACGATACCATGCATAAGGGCAACAGTGAGATAGAGAAAATAGCAAAGAGCCTATCAGATGGAAGGGGGAGAAACAGAATCGCCTCTCGATAACATATATCATATTTATTCGTCAAAAATCTTATGACAAAAATAAATTTGTTGCCGATCGAATGATGAATGAAATGCTCCTTCGGAATACAAGTGTGAATATATAGTTTATTATATATGATCTCCACATATTGATGATCTCGAAGTGATCTGAACAAGCAATCTTCTGATGTGGAAGCAAGTCGTTTAAGACCGGCTTCTGAAGGCACACTTCCTCCACACGTTTAATACATTTATCATTGAGTTAAGAAGTGCAAAGGGCTTTTTCGTGCAAAGAACGAGGACAATATTGTGAAGGCAGTCGATCATGATTGAAATACTATACTTAGGTACCGAAGAGCTCAACATATTTTTAATTATATTCTGCATTTTCAATGACGTGAGATTCCGACCAAAGAATCGAGCTATTGAAAACTTAGTAAAGAGCATTTTTATTATGGGTACTTATGTTAATTTCTCATTTCGAAACTCTGATTTTTGAAAGAAGTATCCGAGTTTTCTAACAAAGAAAGTAAAATTATTGATCCATAAAATAACATTCAAAAATAAATGCCTTTTAAGCTAAGCATTCATCTTCATTTCAATCAAATGTAGGATTACCTGATGTAACCCCGACACCCGATAAACGGCCCGACTATTTTGGCAAATCATAAACGAAACGAATAAAGTGTATTTTCAAAGTTGACTTAGAGATATTAGTTGCTTGCATGTATGTTGATCATTTTTTAACTTGAGAAAATCATTCATTTGGAAAAAATGATGCAATACAGGCACCAACCAAAATACTTTCCATTATTTTCTACAACTTTCTCCCACCTTTCTGGCAACATGGCGTTGTTGTGTTGAAAGCATAATACGCCGTTTATTGGGTTCATATGACGTCGGTAGACATTTCACTCCGTTTTAGGGTTTTTTTAATATACTACACGTCCTTCACCCTACCATAGGCGCAGGAAAAGTTTGTGGCCATGAATATTCCGCTTCTAACCCCTTGACTTTTTGCGTCTGGTATTGTCGCGGTAGATCCACATTTCATCACCGGTCACAATACGCCACAGAAAATTGTCCTTTCTGTGCCTGGCAAGTAATGAAACCGCAATTTTGGAAATAGGATTTTCGGTCAATTCTCATGGTATCCATATTCCCTGCTTTTGGATCTTTGCCAACGCACGTAAACTTCGTAAACTGATAGGTCAACTGGTTCTAGCTTTTAGAAAGCTATCGCAGAGTAGCATCAGCTTACACTTCTGTTGTTTGTATTGATGGGCTTCGGCAGTAGATTTCTTTAAATCAATCCATCCATGATTAGCGTCTGTATACGCTGAATAGCTCGACAATACTAAAACCGTTATTTTATGTAGAGAAACGTCAAAATCAAAGATTTAACCTATTATAGAAGAAAGTTTAAAGTGAATTTCAACGTTTCAAAAACCATTTTGAAATGAGAAACAAGTAACAACACTAGTGGGCCACGGCACACTATTAAATACCCTACACCACACTACAAATTATGACTTTTCAAAGTAGGGCATTATATGTAAAATGGTCGGAAAAAGTGGTCTGATACGAAGCGTTTTCAATAGCGCACGTCCTTCGCTCAGAACACGCCAGTGGCAGGTTCTGAGCGAAGGTTGAAATCGATTCAGAAAGTGATTCTGAATTGGTCGATATAGTAAACGTTTAGTCTATTTTAAGTCCTTCCGAACATTGCATACATCCGCACAAACTTAGTAGGTCCTTTTAGCATAGTTGGTGAAAGCTATAAAAAGACATTGTATAAAAGATTTCATAAGTTCTCGAGAAAAATTACCAAGGAATAGTTGTCTGGCCATAGTAAATGTTAGTGATCCACTAAGGGTCACATAGACTTTTGCATGGCAGCAAGTTTTACTATTTTCAATATTTTATGGCGATAATTGCTCCCTAATGATAATTTCATATAACAATTAATTGTAATAAGTGTAAACTACATAAATCTATTTATAGAATACCATCCCACAGAGGGATTGTCATGGAAATCTCATACTGCTTGCCTAGAAACAAGTTGCAGTTTTGAGTACATGAACGTTAAACTCAATAAGGAATTTTATTAGCTTAAGTGATGTAGGGTATTTACGCGTCAAACTTTATTCTTCCCTATTATTTTTACTTGCTGATGTACACAATAAATGGTTCACTTCACCCTCGCTATTTTCTATTTAGATTGCACTGTTTCTAACAAGTTATGAGCGAGATGGCACACATGTCCTGCAATTGTTTCAAAATTTATTTGTTCTTTCCTCCTATCCATCCATTCACCCTTATTTTTGTATTTTGAATCGTATGCATGGCAAAAATGCATTTCGAATATGAGTACTTTGTTTTAATTTAATTTTTTTTATTTTTTATTTATTTTTTTTTAACATTTATTTTATGTTTTCATCCATAGATTAAATATTGCCATTTATTTGGATGTGTTTTATTGCAATAGTTTGTTTTATAGTCTGTGACGCCTCTGTAACTCGATACGTTTTCATACTACACATATAAATATACAATAGGGAATGAAAAAAATATATATATATATAAAAAGCCATTTAGAATTGCTGGTGGAAATATGCAATATATATATATATAGTTTTAGATTTTTCTATTTTAGTTTTTTAATTTGTTTTAAAATTTTTCCATCATCGTTCAACAAACAGAGCGGATAAAAAGCATTTACCAAACTCGACCAATAGTCTGCTCTAGCCTGGTTGATGATGATGATGATACTGATGGGTTAATATGGATGATATAAGAGGATGGGGAGAAGAGGAGGAGTAGGTGGAGTAGGAGTAGGTGGTGAGATGGCGAAGGGTATAACTGGTTAAAAACAAAAACTGATGTATTTTATGCAATTATATTGCACAACATATGATTCCATTTGTTTCTATTGCTAGAACTGCTGATGAAGTTTTTGCTTACCCTCCTTTTTTACCCTTTTTTTGCTTGTACTGGTTTCGTTTTGTAGGCATTAGTCTATGCATATATGCAATCTGAATGTTATAATAGTTTTTCGTATATATCTATGTATGAATATGTATATGTATTTTGGTGATTTCCTGTTTTATAGAAGTCAACTTCCGTTTCATGCATACTGTGGATATTTTCAATAGTATATGTACGTAGTTTAGTTAGTTTTTAGTTTTTTCTCTTAAAATGTTTTTCTACTTTCATTTTAAGCTAATATAGAAAAAAGTTTTGTTTTTAGATATGCAAGTCTACATGCATATCTAAAATCATATATATATACATCTATATATATATATATATATATATATGTACAAATATAAATGTATTGTATATGTATTCATATGCATTAGGTACAATGTATGAGGTGGCTATTGCTAACAAAAAGCCATCAGTTATACACTAAAAAGTGAGAGAGAAAGAAAGAAATTAAAAATATGAGTTTAAGGTATATGGGTAAAAACGGACTAAGCACTTGTCCATATATGCTATGCAATGTTTCCTACAGCATGCCACTGTGGTCTGGCCTTTTCTGTCAGTTATTTTGTCTCCGTTAGATGATTGTGTGTGTGTGTGTGTGTGTGTGTGTGTATAAAAGTATATATATAGTATATATTTATATATACATAAGTGTATATTTAAAGGGGTTATATTTTCAAATAATGCCTGGGTGTATTTGTTTTTTCTAACTCATCCCTATGTATGTAAGTATGAAAATGATTGCATACATGGCTCTGTGCTACGTATGCATAAAAAAGTTTTCATTTCACATTGCAAAGCTTAATACTTACACCTTATGTATGTGTGTCCGTATTCGATGCAGTATGTTGTACTCATTCCAGCAGTATACACATACATATATGTGTACATTGATTATGAAGTAACATTTGTTGTTGTTATTGTTTTTCCTTTTTTTTTTTACCGAGCTATATACATGAATGTTTCCCATATATGCATAAATGAATTTTGTATATATGCAGGTACATATGTATGTATTTAGTTGTAGCTGCATATAATTTTATATACGGTTTATTTCTTTGTACGATTTTTTTCTTTTTCCTACTGCAATCTATTGGGCGTGTTTGCAATTTGAAGTTGCAGTTAATGCAGAAAATTCTTAATCAAAAAAAGAAGAAAAAAAAATAAATATAAAGATTTTTTTTTTTTTTTTTTCATAACCAAAAAAAGAAAAATAACATATCCGTCATGAATAGAAAACAAGGCTCAATCAATATAAAAAGAAAAAAAAAACTATACAAATGTCTGTTCAAAACCACGCCTTGCTTCGAGTTAGGACACGTAGGCAAAACCAACAACACACCAACAAAATTAAAAAGAAAAATCTAGAAAACGAATCACATTTGATGAGTTAGTAATACAAACCCATCAAATCTTTACAAATTGCAGTAGGATTCACGGTGTTATAAGCAAATTCTCTATCCACTCTTAAAAAGCCCTTGCTAACGAATGTCATTACTTTTTCACTTTTGTCGAATTTCCTTTACCACTGCGGATTACGGATTTTCATTAACTAACCATTCTTCAAATTCGTATTAATTTTGCTTTGCCTTAGAGTTTGTAATTGATTACAGTTTCCTTAGAATGGATTTCAAATTGAGAAAAAAGACTTATTTACTGCCAAAGCAAAGTCGAAAAGACTCTGCTAATTCTGGCGTTTCATATGTAAAAAGTAAAAAAACACAATAGAAAGCCTATAAAGTGCATATTACTGATGTACATATAAAAGAGGAGGATGAAAATGAGGAAATGAGATTCTATTCAAAGTATTGTCCATCGCTGGCTATAGGTTTTCCCTGTCTGATAACTTTTAGATGATTTAGTGATACGTTTCCTGTTTTGAGACAAAGCAGTCATCGAACCATTTTTAAACATTTTCGTAAGGAACGAAAGCGTTGCTCAGCAAATGCATATCCCATCGAAGCAGCCAAGTGATAATTAGAAGGAATCCAGTTTGGTGAATAAACTGCATAGGCTAGCACTTCCCAATTGAGTCCTTCAAATATAAGGCTAGCCGGTTTTACTATATAGATGGATGGACGAATATCTTGTCTTGCGTTTTTTGACATTTCTCTCGTCTTTTGAACAGGATTAAAAGATTTAAATCGATTAACTTCTTTTTTTAATAGACTGACAGCTAAGAGTAGAAGGCACACTAGAATATTGCCTTTCCGCCAAAGCGGTCGACTCTCACAGTTGACCTATATGGTAAGCCTGGGTCTGCCTATTAACTAAAAATCACAAAACAGATACACCTTTTACTTCAATTAGGGAGCGACGCTAAGAAGCTTTTCTATCGTGTTGCTGCGGGAGGGATGCTCTCTATTTGGAATAACATTCAGAGCCTTCGTTGTTAGAGAAAACACTTTTTCATTACGATGTGTAGATATTACAACTGTTTATTGCTATAAAAAAAAAACAAAATTTCAGACATATTTGTGTCCTCTGCAAGTAATAATGGAATCGTTTATTGACAATTTTATTATTCCGGTTTCATATTTACATACCTGGTAGTATCAGATCATAGTGAACATGATTCTTTTGCTTTTGCTTTGAGGATTAATTGGCGATATAGCTGCTACTACGCTTAGAGAATTTTAGATACCCACTTCCCCATTACTGCAAATCAAAAAAAAATTGTTTAAAAGTTGAAATGTTGCAAACAGATTGTTCTTTCGACTTTGTAGGGAAAATTTGATTTGATTGAGAAAAAAACGAACCTCAGTGACGAATACAAAATTCCTAAACTTTTCCTTTAAATATACAGAATCCAAATAAAAGCTTTAAACAAGAGAGGCGAGCAACTAAGTATAAGAACAAATGCTGCTGAGTAAAAGCGGCGGTCTGTACAAAGTTCTTCTGATATTTGTATTGAAATTGTTTACATATCAAAAAGTATCAGAAAATAAAATGAAATCATTCAGAAAACTTGAGAATTAGAACGACTGATAATAAGAGCAAGCTAAGAGGACCGATGAAATTGCTTGATATAACCTAAGAAAGACATATGGCGCTGAAGGATAAAATTTGTAATTCAGCAGACATCTTCGGG
Organism: Glossina fuscipes; assembly: GCF_014805625.2. Taxonomy (NCBI): domain Eukaryota; kingdom Metazoa; phylum Arthropoda; class Insecta; order Diptera; family Glossinidae; genus Glossina; species Glossina fuscipes. Next base: position 6,412,951 of record NW_023998421.1, on the reverse strand, counting down.
TTCACAAGAGTCTACACAGCTAGGAAACACATTAAGACATATTTCGAATGTTTAAAGGTTTTAATAAAGATCGTTAGAAGGCGACAAGAGCCTTTTGATAACTGCGACTGCGGAAAGGCTTAAGTAATTTTTTAATTCAAACGTATACACATAAAGACATATATATGTTTTTATTTTCAGTTTTATATTCACCCTTCGCTAAGAGATATCCAACGCTGGCCTTTTTCTTTGCAGCGCCTATTTAAATAGAAATTTTTCATTGCCTTACGCCGCTTAAGTTGATTGCCATAGAGAAGATAAAAAATGTACCGCACAATGAATGATATTAAATTATATTAACTTTAGTATATAATTAGCTTTGTTTTATTTATTTTTTTTTTTTGCTGACAATTGAAACAAAACACGTACTTACAATTTTATGAAAATTTAACACATAAAAAGCATTTTCGATGGTAATTGTCGCAATATGTAAACCAACCATAAGTGAAAAGAATAAAATCAAAAAAAAAAAGCATCAAGCGACGCAAGGTTTCTGTGGTATTTTTCAAGTAAAAAAAAACCCAAAATAACATTCAATGCAACGTACTCCTCTACTCTTCATTACAAGTCAAATAATTTCAAGTGCACTTCAAAGATTTTAAGGAAAAAACAAAAACGTTTCTGTTCTTTTTTTTTATAATAATTAAAAAAAAAAAAAATAGAAATAAACAAGAGCAAGAGCAACAGCAACAGCAATAAAACAAAAAAAAAAAAAAATAAATGTCATGAAATTAAAAACCCACAAAGCAGCTAAAAGTAAACTGAGAAAGGGTAACATACTGTTCGGCATCATCATCATCATCATCACACAGATTGTGAGAGAAGTGCAACAGTACCGCACACACACACACACACACACACACGTATATGTATATACATATAATAGGACGCAATTTCAATATTTCAAGTAAGTTACACTCCACCAAAACGCTTTGAAACGAATAGAAGTGAATTTATACGTAATAATACTGGTTATGAATATGTATGCAGTGGTAGTGTGCTGTGCATGCTTCTCTTTATTTTTTTTTTACCATCGTAAAATGCACTTTAGTAGGAACATTAAGGGGAAGCAAAAGAAAAGCGGACAGAATTCGAAACGCTTAAGGCTTCACGTATAATTGAAAGAACGCGAGAGACGTTGCAGAGCAAAGAAGAATAAAATTAAAAATAATTTTTTTTTTTTTTTTTTTTTTTACTCACAAAATAATTTCAGTTCAATTCAGTTCACTTCACGAACCTGTGAACTCATTAATTTAGCGTTCCTTTTTTTTTTGTTTTTTTTTTTTTGCAACCTACAACAACCCGGGTGCACTTCAAAGTAACAATTCAATTTCATGGTTTCACTTGGCTCTTAAAGTCGTAGTCAGAAAAGAAAGTAATTTTGCAAAATTTAATTCTGTTCTTTTTGTCACCAAAGTTAACAGTGGAATTAATTTACTTTTATATTTGCAAATGAAAAAGTGCTCAGTCTTTTTACATTTTCGGTGAATTTTTTACCGATACAAAGCATAGCTCTGTACCCCGTTGCCTGCTGCCTGTATTTATAATTTGTGGTGTTTTCCTAGTAGTTGTTCTCTTGAGTGAATGCATGAATATATAGGAGAATATTCCTTGAAAGTCGAACAGTAATGCGTCCAAGTATAAAAAAACCGCACTGAGAGTTATTCTTTGGTGGCGTATTTTCCATTCAGCTAAATAGAGTTGAGAGAACGACTAGAAACACTATTTCCCCCAATTTTCCTTCGCTTTGATCCACTCCGTGGAGCGCGATAGAATACGGGCCTCGCTGACAATTTCGCGGCTGATATGCAAATTACAATTCTAAAAAGTTAAAGATTTCGTTCCTTCACTACCCTTGATTTAGGCGACGTACCATCGGTTCTTTATAAACTCTGAAGGGTCACTTGCCTAAAGCTCCTTTGAAAATTCGTTAATCGACACTTTTTCGCTTACGTGGTAAATAGAGATGCCGGTGTAGATCCCTAAATATGGACGAAGTTTTCCTTTTGTAGGAATTGATGCGAACTTAATAGGTGGCGTATATTTTCAGCCTATGGTCTATGCCATTCGCTACATCTGGCTATCCTTGTCCCTTCCTTGTTGCTAAATATGCGAACTCTCACGATATTGACTGGTACAAAACAAAAATGGGTTTATCGTACGTTCTTCTATGTGTTAAATACATCCGCGCGAACTTAATTTATCTTATATCACAAGTAGTGTGGGGTCAAATGGTGATTAATTAAGCCAATTGCAACAGAGAGCCTTTGGTTATTTTTCTATCGCCATTTCGCTGGAGAGCCTTTAGTAATTTTTCTGTAAAAATCATAGTGCCTTCAATGTAGAACTTCCGGTATTTCTAGACGACCTTTACAGGTTTATTTAGAAGACAGTTTTACACCATTAAGAGTGTTCAGCAGAAATCGAAACAACGTCAGCTATGCGTCAACATTTGCCGAGCCATTAAAGATGTGCATTGCTTGACATTGCCGTAATGCAAGACAAGCCCTTTCCTATTGACGAATTTTGTTATTTCAACTGTAAGCTTCGATTGCATTACTTGCTGAAAGTAGGCAGTGAAAGTCAGGCTAGATTTAAGCGATTCATGAACTGCGATTCCCCTTCAAACCCACAGATGCTGATAAGGTGTAATCGTCTCGGATTAAAATCTTCCTCACGCATTATTGTGCGTAGGACTAATAAGACTAAACAGAAAATATTGCCCCAAATCGTTATCAATCATCTATCTGAAAATTTTCATTCGCTAAACTCGTTGGACAATCTATATATGACTTTGTAATAATAATAATAAAACTTTTGATATATATTTTTATTTTCATACATATTTTTTTATATATTTTTATATATGTGTTTTTTTATTGTCAGTAAGTTTTATAAATAAGTTTACAAAGTATGAATTTGAAGACTGGCCGATAACTTAGATCATACGCTCGCCCTTACTGAAAATAATATGTGAACCCGCGACCATTGAGTTGTTATTCGCAATCCTTTGCCTACTTTTAATTTTCACTTTTTTTTCACCCCGCACCACTTATGGCATATGAGTGTATTAAGTTTGTATAGATGTATGCAGCAGCTACCAAAAGGACTTGAGATAGAAAGTCATTTTATTATATCGGTCGATTTAAAATCACTTTTTAAATCCATTTAAGCTTTTTTGTCCCTCTGTCCGCCGTTTTCTTGCGTTCAACCTAAGAGCGGGAATTTTTGGGATATTCTGATGAAATTTGATACACCGATGTACTTTGGCTATTAAAAATGGTTTGAATTGAACCAATCTTTCGGAATTTTTCGACTTCTTCTCATATAGCGCCTTATTGGGAAAGCTCGTTGTATGAATGTAAATGTAGGGTGGTGCAAGGTACTTAAAGGTGAGCCTTTGCCCACTGCACTGATTATATATACTATAACACTCATATTACGCTCCTTTATTCCGTTGTAACATGAACTAACTGCAACCTTTTCAAAAACTGCATTTTCAAAACAAATACACATATGACGATATCTTTCTAAACGTTTTCATCTTTTTTTTTTTTTTTTTTAGCATTCGTTCTCCTATTCATATCCTATGGGTAGATTTGCATACTATTTCTTTTTTGTTTTTTTTTGAATGCAGTAGAAAACACGAAATGTTTTGTTGATGTTGTTTTTTACTGCATTCAATGTATTTGTTTTTGTCTGGCTGACTCGACTGGCTGTGTTTTTTAACGGAATTTTATATGATTTTATTTTTTGGAAATTTATTTTTAAGCAGATATAATAAAATTGCATACGATGGACTAGATAACGAGCGGAAAAGGGATAGCCAAAGGAAGAGGCGAAGAGAGAGAGGGAGAAAGAAAGAAAGAAAGAGTGCATATCATTCCAGGCAAGGTTGCCACATTTCTTCAAAATATGACAACAAATATACTTAGTTTCAACGTAATTGTATGATAACGATGGGCGTATGTGTTTCCGTGCGTGCTTTTCATTTTTGTATGTCATGTCTCAGATATACAAAATAGAGTTTGGCGCATTGCACTATGTCTGTGATAAGTCATAGTTAACTAACTATACATATATAAATATATATATAACACAAAAAAAAAAAAAAAAAATTCAAAGAAATAAAAGGAAAATACTGATTTTATGCCATTACGTACGTTCGTATACAAACACGTACGAACCATAAGTGTATACCGTTATACAACCCCAATTGCATGCATTAGCAGTTAACTAACGTGGTGTATACTTGTATGTGTCCGTCTGTGCATAGTATACTCCAATATTTTATTGAAAACAAGTAGCCTGTCTGTCGCTAAAATTGTTTGTGAATATTACGCTCGCCTGCCTGCCTTCCTGCTTGCTTGCTAGCTTGCTTGCTTGCTTACTTGCTGTTGCTTAAATATATGAAACACAGCATTCAGCCGGCCAGCCTGCCGCTTGCTTCTGTAACTGCTATCCTGGCTGCCTTGGCATGCAAAAGTGAAAGTTTTTTCTGCTTTTGCTGTCGTCGTTACCGTTGCTGCTGTTGCGCTTCCTGGTTTTTCCCCTTGCCATTCGAAAAATTCTTTATTATGTTTGCACATTGTGCTATTCTCCTGCCTTCATATAGCCACACATATACACGTTTATACATATATATGCATATGCGCGTGTGCGTGTATACCCATATGTATATTTGTTTTTGTATGTGCAAGTTGTGGCGCATTTTATTGTCTGCAGTTTTATATATATATATATGTATATATATATATATATGTATGTATAAAGTTTTCTTCCTATTTTTTTTTTTTTGTTCCTTTTTTTTTATGTGTTAATGTTGGGGTTGCCTTGCATACATTTATTTATTCGTGTTGTAATCTTTCCATTGCCGTCGCCACCACCACGACCATCACCACTACCATCACTAGCACCATGCTCATCGAGCGACCAATACTCGATGCTATTTGCGAACTTTCGTTCCGTACTATGAATTGTTAAAGCAGTTGTCGTTGTTGTTCATGTTGTTGTTGTTGCCGCTGTAGTACTATTCACGTGCTATATTTTACGTGCAAGCGAGCCCCATTCTTACGGCTTAAGGGATGACGATGATAATGATGAGAACGATGACGACGACATAACTAGACACATTCACACACTCACACAGACACATTGAGGTCTGCTTGTGGTGTCGTTGATAATAATGATGTTGCTCGTTGTGTGCAGATGCACGGCGCAGTTTGTCACTTATCTAGTTAGGCAGTCCGCCTGTTTGTCTATTTCACTATTTGTCTGAATCCTCATAAAAAGAAGAAAAAAAAAAGGTTGATTCGTTGTCGGTTATTTTAGATGCGCTTATGTTTGTTTTACAATCTACACTCTCTGCAATGCTTCCGCTTTTCGCTGTTGTTGCTATTGCTGTTGCTGTTGCTATTACTACTGCTGCTGCTGCTGCTGCTGCTGCTGCTGTTGCTGTTGCGACTGCTATTGCTGTTATATGCACAGTTAGCTATAGACCTTAACGTTCTATTTAAATGAATTTGTTTGTTGTACCATTGATTTTTGCCTTTTTGCTCGCTTGTACTTTCATTCTTCAACAATCTACCTGCCTGCCTCCTCCGTATTCCAAGATTCTGCGAGGCGGAATTTTTTCCATAACTATATGTTTTAAGACTTATGTATGCTTTTTGGAGCACACAAGTGCATAGAATTGAAAATTCATTCTATGCCAGTGTACAAACAAAAACTCAAAAAAAAACAAAAAAAAAAAAAAAGGAAGAAAAATAGCACAAACGTACTCACCCAACTAACTACTACTACCTTACTATATATTATGGCACTTGCATATGCAAAGGTAGTGTAAATTTGTATATTCCCATGTCTGGGTTAGAAGTAGAAAAATAAAGAAAACGAAAAACAAAATAAAACAAAAAAAAAGAAAACGTCATCATTGTACTGTTGTTTGTATTTTCCAATTTTGTACGATATGCTTCACAAGGGAGGGAGGTGGGAGAGCGGGCGAAAAATGGAAAAAAAATCTCTGATAGCAAAGGAAATGAAGAAAATTTCAGTTGCTTTACTATACACAGGCTGTGTACGTAGTAAATTTTGTAGTTTTGCAACATTTACTAAATACGTGCGCTTGTGTGTATGCGTTTGCATGCAGCTTAGTAGATATTCTAGTAAATTTTTATTATCATACATTTTTCAATTTATGCACATCTAACGACATACTATTGCTTTTTCTCTTTTTTTATTTTTTTTTTTATTTTTTTTTTTCTTTTACATCAACGCCACCACCAACTTTCAAGTTCTCGAGTTAAAGTGGTTTTCGTTCTTACGGTTTGTTGGGTTATTTCGATTGGTGAGAGTGTTGGTAATTTGCTTGCAATTTCTATTTTAACTTTGTCGTATGGCTTTTTATGCAGAAATGTTGTTTTTTCACAAATTTAAATAATTTTTTTTTTGTTTTAAAACATTTTTTTGTTTAAGCAAAAAGAACCGAGACAGGCCTCGACGTTAGGTTAGAGTTTGTTTTTTTGCTGTTTTATTGCACTTGAAAATATGTTTTTTAGCTTTGCTAGAAATTGCAATTAAAAGTTTCCATTACCTTTTTGCCTTCTTCTCTGTTTGCCATTGTTTGTATTGTTGTCTTTTGTGCGCTTGTAAGCCTTTTCGTTCTTTCTTTTTTTTTGTTTATTTGCTTCTTTTTTTTTTTTTTGGACAAAATAAGAAACAATGGTCAGCATTCGCTTAAATGAATTCGTTTTCTTTCCATTTTTAATTTAAAATATAATTGAATAATTGAAAAATTTGTTTAACTCTCCTACCTAACCATTAAGTCGAGAGCTTTTATTATGAAAATTTAAAAAAAAACAAAAAAAAAATTCAAGTCTGAGACGAATTTTTGTGGAAAGTTTTGGTGTATGCGCGGGTGTGTGAGTTTTGTCTTTGTTGGCACAATTTAATTTTTGATATTTTAATGAAGAGGTTGTCAGCTTCTTGAAAAAAATTCCAATCTTAAGGCTTAATGTCTTTTTTTAACTTCGCTTTACAATACGATCTTACACTTAGCTACAACACTTTGTGTAATTGAATGAATTTTTTTTATTTTTTTTTTTTTTTGTGAATTTAGCTTCTTACGCTCTATTGCGATATCATTGCATAACATTCTTACGTAAGGGTATGATGCATTGATAATAATCATTCGCCTTTCATTTAAGAAAATTTCCCTCCCCTGAGTAAGCGTAAGATTCTACCTAAGCCAGCTCAATGGTCGTGGATTCAACTCTCAAGTGCGGTACAGTTTTTAATAAAGCCGAGTGCTAATCTTAATACTTATTTCCCCAACTAAGTGAATTGTAATAATAATAATACCCAAACTTTTTAAACGAGTCCTATATTCCTTTGCCTTTACCTTGGGAAAGTCGAGGATCGAACGTTAAAGGTCAAATTTATTGAAGCGCATAGTTTGATTTGAAGATGATTTCATATTTCAGATGTTGGGGATAAGTTTCTTCTACTTAGCTGTCGAGAATGTAGATAACTTACTTGGGCTGTTGCCTAACCGAGGGGACAACACTCGTGAATGCCGAGTTCACATATTTAGGCCACACTTTGTTTGTAACTATTTGCATAACTAATTGCTCGGACTTATGTTCGATTTCGATATCCTAAGCTTAAAATGTTGTTTGTCGTTTACTTTTTCTTTGCTGCTGACTTCTGAGGGATATTCATTGCTGTAATGTCATGGTTTTAGCCTTACATCCAAGGTTACTTTTCAGCGCTTTAGGCGTAGCAATATTTTAAAAAACTATTTACTATAAACTTTGTACTTTGCTTATGATCAAAGTTAACTAGAAGGGTTCTCTTTCTTGTTGACGCTAAAGTAAGGCAGAAAGCCGGTAAAAACACAATCTTTATTACTGTTGTTGCTTTCACAAAAGAAAGCAATCTCTCAATGTCCACTAGGACCTGATGTTGGATTGCCAAGCCTAGTGAAGTTCCGTTCCTTCCGTCGATTCTCCAAGGCAAGTTTATTAGTGGGTTTATTTAAGCGGATCTGTAACGTTCATTAAGCTCTGAGGTTGAATCGCAAAGTAGAACGAAGTTCCATTCTTTTGATGCACTAAACAATATTTGGCACCCTTATGCTAAATCGTACCAACTACAAATTTACTTATTTTCTTTTATTGATTGTACGTTGTTTCTGTAGTTATGGATAAAACCTTGGCCCGATAGAGAGGGGAAGGGATAAAAAAAATTTAAAGCCATCCTCGATCTTTGCCGCTCAGTCGAGTAGATAAGAATCGCGACAGCCAAGTCAATGACCACGAATTCAAACCTCAGTACAGTGTAATATACTTATACGTAGCGCTTGTCAGGGTTCAGTTTTTACAGCCACCACATTTATCTGTTTGGCGGTCACAATCTCTCGTTCTTTCTCTTTCCTAACCTCTCGCTGTGTCACATGTGTTGGGGAAATCCCCTCGAGTTATTGGCCAAAAACCGTCTATCAGTAGAGCCACTTATTTTACTAACTAATTTACTAATAATACAAGAAAGAATTCTTAGCGAAAAGCAATCAGCACCAAAGTTAAACTCGCTCACACATCTAAATTGCTGTAGTGAACAGAAAGTTGGAGAAGGCTTCCTGCAGGAGGCTTCTTTTCTTACAGAGTTACTTCATGGGGCGGCCTATCTATCCAAAATAAAATTCTAAAGCATCTTCATTAAGGAAAAAATTATAAATCCTTCCGGCCTTTTATATCGAGAAATAAAGAATTTTACGTTAATTTTTATCTTCGAAAGTGTTTTCAAAAGAAGACATAGAGAGAGGTAGAGAGAGAAAAAAAAGGAGAAATCTCATTTAATGTTCAGTGCGCTAAGCTTATTAAAATATGGAAATAAAAACATTACCGCGTTAGGATTTTTATTATACATGCAACCCCTTTAGCTTTTTACAGCCATAATAACAAATAAATGCTTTTCTACTGCTTTTTTTATCTCTTTTTTTTTTTTTTTTTTTTTGCTTTCAATTTCGTGCAAATATTTATTCTTCTTAAGATTTGCTTTACAATCCGAGCGTCATCCTCCCACAAATGAAATTCCACCGAAGGGGACACGATAGATTCCAAAGACAACCTTCACTTTTGTTTATACGTCTGTTCGTCCGTTTTATTTGTCTAATCTATCTTGACATGTTGACTGTTTGTATTAAAAAAAAAAAAAAAAAAAAAAAAAAAAAAAAAAAGTGAAATTTTTTTTCGCGCCGTTCAACAATGTCGTAAGAATGAAAAATGAAAGGAAAGAAAAACGCGGAAACAGACAAACTCACCAGTACATCCTAAGATAACATAAAGAAGAACAGACGAGAAGCGTAAGCGAGCAATGTTTGCAATAAATTGCATGTTGTTAGATGCGTCATAATTACAAAGTTTCGTGTAGAATGCTTTATAAAGAAAACTTTTGCGCCAAAATAAATTTTTTAACCGAAAAACCGGCAGGAGACTAAAAATATTGTCGACGACAAGCAAAACAAAAAGAAAAGAAAAAAAATTCTTAAGGCATATTAAAAAACTGATATACATGTATACTGTAGCGTCTTGTGTGCTAACACAATCGTGTCTGCATGTATGTGCTTATAAATTAGCTTAAGCATGTATGCAGTTATGAATTTGAATAACAATAAATTTTATAATAATTTTTTTTTTTTTTATACTTCTTTCTTCATATGTATATATGTATAAAAAAATTTTGAATTTATTTAAATTTCCATATGCATTCATTTATTATGAATGCACATTCTGTGTGTATATATATAATGTGTGTATATAAGCAATAAAGTATACAGAATAACAACAGGAACAACAATAGCCAAGGAGTGAAATGTAAATTAAAATCTTGAAATTAAATCGTATTGTTTGTTGTACATTTTTATTTTACTATATATAATATATATATATATATATACGATATATACGATATACAATAACATTTTTATCTTGAACTTGAACTTGAAAGCCGTAAAGTTGCCACACATAAGAAAATTACAATAAACACAGAATATATACGTGTGTACATTGAACAATACATTATATCTGCGTGCACATATCTATACATCCGTATTTTTATGTATATATGTAAATGTTTGGGGTATCTGAGATTTCAATAATGAATTTTATCATTTCTCCCTTCACCATTCTTCATTTATATGTTTTATCGTTTTCTGTATACCTTCGCAAGAAAAAGCCTTAAAATTATATTAAGAAATTATTGTTTATTCATTCTTTCATTTATATTATGTCTTAATATATTTCATATTTACAAATGGATGGACTTTTATTTATCAATTTTCTTACAAACTGTTAACTATTTCTTCGTATAAAAAGTCCTTGCTACGATGAAAGGAACTGTACAAATTTTATAGCCTTTAAAATAAGAAAAGAAATAACACTATAGTGTGTTGTTTATCTACGATTAGCCTTACCTTACAGCACGTTATGGAGCACAATTCCTCATTTATTTAAGGCAAACAATTACGCCTTGCTTCCGTCTAAAAACATGCTTTCTACGGGAGCGCCTATACGAATGGGGAACGTAAACTGACTACTAACACCTTCTACAAACCTATCATATCCACACTGATGCCTTCCACAGACCTGTCTTAACCACACTAACACCATTCATATCTGGTTCTTCGGCTCCAATGCGTCAGACGATATTGCTAGCATTCGATAGTGACAGCTATGATTATTTGAAACAATCCGCGATGTATAGCAGCCAGCTGAGTTGCTTGAAATAGTGTTTTCAATAAACACAGACCTGATTAAATTTATTTCGTTAATCTCGCTTAATAAGAATGTGCACCTGTATGTGCACACTGTTTTCCCTTCACTTTCTTAATTTTACACTATTTTTAAAATCAAACTTTAGAAAAAATTGGTAAAAATTAATATACGCATTAGGTGTTGTTAGAAATCATTTGAAATTTCGACCGTAACTTTCGTCAGGAAATTTTTTCATTTGAGCGCCATGTATGTTATTATACCCTAGAAAATTATATCTCAATGAAAAAATGAAATCGACTCGTGAAGGCTTCCGTGCGAAAATAAGGGCACGTCGATCAACTTACTTCCACTTTTAACAATGAAGCATCATTCCTTGCTGCGGTGAAGGACCGATTAAGTCGTGGCCGTAAAAGCCGTCAAGGTTGTTCAAAATTAGTTATTATGCACGGAAGCATTCATGTTGTGATAAAGAAAAATCTAGATGTGACACATTTTGAGCCTGGGACAACTTTAGACGTTAGTTCCATCAGCGTATAGAAAATATTGCACGACCGTTTAGCCAAAAGGGCAAGTGCTTTTCTTCTCGAATCTGATGTGATTTGGCAAAATCCCAAAAATATGCATTTGTCGACCGATGCAAGCGAATGTTTAAGAAATGCTATGGCAATGTGCTTCAAAAAAACGTTCCGCTTGAACCGAAAAGAGAACACCAACCGAGTCTATTGGCGTTTCAGGATAACTAAACCCGCCAACAGTTCTTCGCAAGACTTCGAAACTCATGCTTGCTTGTTTTTGCTGAAAAACTGTTCGTGTAGCAATAGTCACATATCTCGTCTAACAACCGATTTTTTAAACAATCAAAAAATCGAATTAATGGGTCATTTGCACTCAACGGCTCGATATCGAAGCTGAAGAAAAATGTCCTTTTACAACGAGAAGAAACCACTAATACGCTCAAAAAACATGTTTTATAGGTATTGCCGGCAAAATGGAGAGAAAGCAATAGTAAATGCGTCGAACATATGTAAACGTGTGTGCAATAAAGCAATCATAAATCACAAGTTGGTGTTCTTTCGTTAGTAGGCTGAAAATATGAATGGTGACCTACGTGTGTAAACTGTTTCAATTTGTAACATTTATAAAGAAACAAAGTTAGGAGAAATGTTTAATCCACAATTCCTTTTGTTCTTCATTTCTGATTTCGCTTATTTTGCTTCTCTTTAATATTTGCAAATTTTGTGAAGATTCAAATAGAAACTCAGGCACCTATGTATGTTGTTTCAATATTGAGTATGGTCTGTGTAGAATCCGATTAGATGAGGTATTTAAAGCAGGCGCAGTGCAAATCCAGTTTACTCATTAATGATATGAAAGTTAAACACAATATTCGTAGATAAACTTGAAGCAGAAGATATTTAAGATTCAATAACGCACAACACCGGTGCTTACTCATAAAACAGTATTACGTTTTTGGATTTTTCTTTTTACAGCCTACAGCACCTTTGGTACAAGGGTATATTAAGTGTGTGCTGATTCTGATGCAAGATCTAGAAGAACTGAGATAGACCTTGTATGATGACGATCTAGGCTTGTCTGTCTATCTGTCTGTCCGTTTTACTTCCTTATGCGCATCCTACAGGCCAGTATTTTTACGACCTTTCGATGGAAATAGGATACGCCCACAACGACCGGCGGCTATTGAGAATGGCTGGAGTCGGGCCCCTCTTTTGAATGCTTCCCATAAAGCGCCAGATTTTGAACAGTCGTTATATTAACTGCTGTAGGGTGGTGTAGGGTACTTAATAGTAAACCGTGGCCCGCCAGAGAGTTTTTACTTGGATTTTTCTATAAAAATTTGTAGAAATCTCTTTGTTTTATTTTATAATATTTAATAAACAAATTTCAGTATCGTCTATCAATTGTTATTAGGAAATATGAATAACAATAATATTTTTATATAGTCGTGTAGTATACATTACATTATGACCGAAGTCATAAATAAACAAACAAAAAATTATGGTTTTTTAACTGCAAACTAATGTTACGAAAAATGCGCTTTGTCTCCCAACTCGTAAAACAACGGCAGCGATAAGTAGCAAACAGTGTTTATTCGTTATTTACTCAAAATACATAAGCGCAGGCATTTAACGAGTTTAAAAAAAGTCAGACCTACACTGCTTGCAGTGAATACAAATACACAAATAAATGCTTTGCAGTCAATGCGATGACAGACAACAAATTAGGGGAAAAGCGAAAACCAAAAGAAAAAAAAACTCAACATTGACTGCACAAATGAAAGTAAAAAAAATATTTTAAAATGAGATAATCACTAAAATACATTTGAATAAGTTTCTGTTTTTGTTTTTTCTTTAATATTTTTATTTAATAATAGTTTCTGTTTTTTTTTTTTTTTTTTGTTTGGATTCAATTCTTCGTTTAAGTTATTTAAGTAAAATATTTTGTTGCTCTATTTGTCCTTTAGAAAGAGAAAACTAAAGTAAGAGTGAGAGCGGGAGAGTGAGCAAGAGAGAGAGAGAGAGAGAGAGAGAGAGATGCTTTTGTTTTTTTGTTTACAAATATTTTCTATGAATATTATGCTTGACTTTCATATTTAAGCATAACTTGTCTTTAATACTCAATTATTTTCAAAAAAAGCTATTCATTAAATTGTTAATCAATTAAAATTTCAATTTACTTGAACAATTAATTAAAAATTCATAAAATAACATTGAAATGCAGCGGGCAGGCATATAAAAGTTTTAGCATTGCCTTCTTGTCACTTGAAATATTTCAAGGGAATTCAAGAAAGAAACGCTAAACAAGCTTTTGGAACATATATCAGACATTTATTATATCGTTAGGCACTTAAGTGTTATTGTTTGTAAGCGGCTTGGTCAGCAAACACAATTTTTACAAACGTTTACCACATAACGGGTCATAAATTATTAATATTAGGAGCGTTGCGTATATAATCAGCATTTTCGGTAAGAAATTCCCGCTATGGAGAATCATTTTCAACCACAGGGCACGCCTCATCCGTTTGATATCACATTCCAAAAACATCCAACACTGTACAATTCCTTCAAGAAGCCATATACCGATTGGGTTGAATCCCGCTTTCTTGTATAGATTCAATATTTTCCTTAACGTCTTCCTTAACTTACGGGATCAATTCTCGGCTTATGGTACGCGAACGTAAACCTGCCATTACTAAAATCAAAGTTTGATAAACAAGAAAAAAAAAAAAAAAATTTGATTGTATAACGATATCCTACTTCATGATTAAATAATAAAGTTTTTGCAGCTAAAACACCATTTCAAACACAAACAACCATCCAGAACTAATCCGGAAAGTGACAGTCATTACCAAACGTCGTGGTATTCCTTTACATTTTTACTTACAATCCGTTTTCAGCCAGTACTCTGGGCACATGTGTAGAGTGCTTTGTCTTTTACCGGCATCTCTGGCAAAGATATAATTAAGCGAAGCCCCTAGGCTCACTTGAGCTATATGCGAGTGAAAGCTTCCGACGCGCAGCATGTAAGATAATTCTATATCACTTAGAGGGCCCTCTCTAAGCGAATTGGACGACCAGGTAGGAGTGTTTAGGTATGGATCAAACTTTCCCCTTCGTTGTCCTATTCGTATAGCAAACATACTCTAAAAACAAAACAAAAAATTGATAGCTGCTTTGAAAGCCGCTTTACTTTAGCAGGTTATTGGATAGGCAAGTAATGAAGAAGCCGACCTACTCGCATTCAAATCTTATTGCGGTTCGCTTTACTTGAATCTGGGTTGGTGCGTATTTACAACTTTATTGAGTGAGAGCTTTTGACTTACGCCAACTTTTGACACTTAACACATGTACATCTGCAAAATTTTTAGTTTAATGTTATCTCCTGTGTGATGTGAAAATATTTGTTAAAGTACTTAAACTATTTTAAAATTTTAATTTTTGATATTTTTTTTCTAAATTTTTTCTCATTTTTCCATTTTCTTAATCATTCAAGTCCCAAATAATGGGCGAAGGAAAAATATCACTAACTTCGTAAAGAATTCTAGACTGATTAAAAACGCAGGGTGTCTTAACTGTTGAATATTTCTAGCGGTTATAAACGCCATGACGAAACAGGTATAACTTGCTTTTCGGTAATGGATGTAAAAAAGCCTCGTTCATCAACGACGTCTCACTTGGGTACATGCATATGCATGCTTGGGTGTGGAAATAAACTCAACAAATTCATAGACAAAAAATTTAAAAAAAATAAAAAAATAGACAGTAAGCGCAGACGTGCGCATATGTTCATTTATAAATGTCATAAATAATATTGACTGCAAGCGAGTGTCCCAAATTCCACAAGTCTGTCATTTAGGCTTTTGTGTTATTATTATTATTGTTACTATTAGAAATATTTTTTTTTTAACTAAGGATGGCAACTGGAGTTAACCAGTAAATAACCAATTTTTAAATATTTATAAAACTCTACAGTACAAGAACAGTAGTAGCAAGAGAAATTTCCATATTCTCTTACACACATACAAATAGATTTTCTAAAAACTATTGAGTTCGTTAATCAAGATAGCGTCAACCCATATATGAATGCGTTGGAGTGAGAACCGAACGAATAAAGCGAACGAATATATGAATTACGATCAAATTAAAAATGTAACTTCTCAGAGTACAATCGTTGTAGGTTTGCTTAGGCAAGAAAAATACGGACGTCCGAAAGCGTGCAATTTTTCAATTTCTAACTCTTAAATTTATATTTCTAACTCTGTCCTCTTTTTCGTACTTTAGCTAAGAGCGGTGTATCGTCGCAGCCCTATTGAGCACTCGGTCGATGCATCGATCGCGTTGACGCATCCGGGGTTGCGGCCATTCTTTATCTTTTCCTTCCCATTTCTTTCTAACCATCTCCACCGCACAAGCACAAGAGGCATCTTAGCTTGGTCATAGGGGTTTATATATAAAAACATATTTTCCTGAGTAATGAAATATGTTTTAAGTGATGAAAATCAATTGTTTTGAAAGGAAGTAACAATCAGAAGAACTTTTTATGCAGTCGTCGTAGAAGCCAATTGAATACAAATTCATCTTTGAATTCATAGATCGAACAGCATTTTAGGTTTCGCAACTAAGAAAATGAACTCCGACAATTTCGTTTTTTTTTTTTTTTTAATTGCTTAACTCTTCCAGAAAAAAGAGAGAAAAAAAGCAAAAGTGAGAATATTGAGAAAGAGATAAGCAGCGACTACAGCGCATCAACATCGTCATCTTTAAAATAAAAAAGAAGCTAAATAAACAAAATAATAAAAATAAAAAACTTAAAATCGACCATCAACTAAAAACAAATGCAACTGTCCTTGAAAAGAAAGCTTGCGCGTGCAAGATAACATAACAGCTTTTAAATTGCTTTACAACCGATCTACACAAAAATTTTATTTACAGTCCACGATCTCGATTGCATGGGCATTTGTTGTTGGAAAACGAAAAAAAAAAATAAACGGAACGGAAAAAATAAATCACATTGAACGCATAGTTAAAGATATTCGTCGTGCACATGTATTTTTCGATCGAAGCATTAAATATAAGAATAAAAGAAAAGTTGAAAACGAGTGAGAAGAAGAGAGGAGTGGGATGAACATGAAAACAAGAAAAAAAAATGAGCAGAAGCAGCAATTGCCAGAAAGCAAAACAAAATACAAATAATAACTGCATTTGACCTTGTTTTAGCATTTAGAATTTGCTCAAAACAAAAAAAAATAAATAAAAATAAATAAATAAATAAATAAATAGGTAAAGAGAAAAAGTAAAAAAAAAAGGGTAAACAAGCAGCAACAAACAGTAACCGAAATTCTTTTCTTTTTTTTTGCTTTTTTTTAACACATGAGCAAATAACGCATGCGCTCATTGATTTAGCTGGAAAGCAGGTTTGAGTTTGAGAGAAAATACGAAAACATCAAGGAAAGCTTTGACTAGAATTATAATTAATGTTTAGATTTTGGATAAATAAAAAGAATTTCATTTCTTTTTTGTATCCTACGCCATTTGTGGTGCATGAAGTGTGAAGTATGAAGTTTGTGTGGATGTATCGAACACCCGGAAGCACGTGAGATAGACCCATCTTTTATTAGACCGATCGATTCGAAGTTATTTTCTTTTCCGTCCCTCGGTCCCTCTGTGTTTTTCCTTGTGTTCAACCTACAGATCGTAATTTTTTAAAATGCATTGAGTAAATAAAGTACGCAGATATGTTTTGGTCGAGAGACGAAGGCTGTTGTAAACGGTATGGATCGGACCACTTTCTCGAGCACTACCCATATAAAACCTTACTTTGAAACGTCGTTATAGGAATAACTATACTAAATGAAGTTATGTAGAACATTTACTGTTGAGCCGCGCCCCACTTTCGTGTTTTCAATAGGTCAATGACAGTGCAATCCAACTACTTAAAGTGAATTCAAAATTTTCTAATGTTCATATATTGAAACCTCCCGAAATCCAGATTTCGTTTTATTCATATAATCATTACATAGATGCCGTAAGATTTGGTTGAAGTTTAGCATTGCGCCTCGATATATATTGGAGCACCTAATATATGCTCTTCGATGCTGTACGCGCGTTTGTGTGTATGACATACTTATATCACTCTGATCTTAAAATAAACAAACAGTTAAAAGAGGAACCTTTTGTGCAATTCTCTCTATACTAACTGAAAAAATATCTTCTCCACATGCTCGCTTAAATGTATTTGTATAAATGGCGTCTGCGTATGCATGTATTCAATTCGTTATAGAGTTATGCGACTGAATGAGGTAACGGAGCAATATGGTGTATTGTATGTGATTTTTTTTTTTTTGCATTTATACGATGACGATGCGTGGCGCAGTATTTTTACTGCACACGTACGTATACAGACCGCTTGAAGGTGGTAACAGCATTATTTGTTTTATTATTGAGCACATTTGTTTAGAGAGTAGGTGTGAGTGGATTGTGTTTCTCAATTTTTTTTTAAATGAAACTTTATTTATTTATGCTTCGAAACAAATTTTACTTCTTTTTTTTTAAATTTTTGCTAAATGATAAAATTACTATAATCTTGTCAACCAATTTCTGGTTATTATTGAAACGTATCAAGTATAGTATTATAAAAATAATACTCTATTAGAGTAATATTCTTTCTCCTTTTTTTTGAACTCATCAATAACTGTTAATAAATAATTCCAAAAACATATAGTGTCGACTCTATGCCGACATAGTGGTGTGAGGCATACAATGTCGTCACATAGTCGACGTAGGAGGGCAAAGGGTGCATTTAATTGTCGATCGTCGCTTCCCATTCCAAAGATGAAGAAAACAAACGCTATTGCTTTGCATCAATACTGAGGATCACATCCCCAAAGAAAAAAAAAAAAAATCAAAAAAAATAAGATTCCGAAGCAGATAAAAAGAAACAATAACTCAGCCATGACTTACAGAGGCAACTTTCGAGCTAACCGAAAAAACATTTTGTGACTACACATCACATAGATTCTTTCGAGGACTTGGGGGTTCTATTCGACCAAAGATCCAATCTTAATGTCTGAGTACCATTCGAAAATTAACTGAATTTGGTCACCGTTACTGGTTACCAAGCTCTTGCTTGCGCCTGCAATGCTCTCTCTCTCTCACGCAAACGTGTTGGCTAAATGAATATACCCCGCATCCTTCGGTCAGGGGTACAATAAAAACAAATAGTGCTACAACTGCTGCAATATAATTATAAAAGTAACAAGTAAGAAAATTATATATACTTGGGGTTTATAGGGAAGAGTACTGTATCGATCTGTAAAACAATCAGGAAGAAATCGTACTGATCGCCCACAAAATTTTTCTATATTTGCTGGAGATGCGGGGTAATGAAGCTTCTGCTTAACCATGACTATCTTATTTCTTTTATTTTTAAAAGCATTTATGATTTTTTATCTACGTTGATTTTTGAAGATCTTATAAATCGCCCAAAAATGCGAAGACAATGTTATATAAACTGTAATTAGTATCATTGTTATATTAAATTACATAATGTATCTCGAATTTTATAAGATTTCCAATCTTTAAGCTCTTATCTCCCCCTAAAGGCAAATACATTTTTTTGCGTGACTCTTCACTTTCCCTTATATTATATTGTATGGAGAAAATGAGCAAACAAATTCAGAAGTAAATTTGTGACGGAAAGCCAATTACATATCCTACTTTTTAAAAGTTATTTCTCTTAATCTTAATCAGAATAGGGTTAATGCTTGCTTTATAAATGACCTCCTGAAGGTACGTAAAGCCTGCTTACAATCTAGAACTCATTACTTTCACTCAATCAATACATAAAGTTCTGCATAATAAAAGTAAAGATGGCAATAGCTCGCAACCCACTGTTCAGAAATCCTCTTACAATACTTTAAACAGGACAAGCTGAGTAAAACATTCATTATTTACATCTATAATAATACCGTTGCTCGAACATATGGCTAAAGTGTTAATTATCTTCATTCCCGGCAATATGATGAACATTTACAATTTCTGGTAGTTAAAATAATTATAACCTCTAATAATAATAATAGAAAATATTGTTACGAAAAGCAAGCATGCAATACAATAAAGCACTAAGCGCAACGGATGTATTTGCATCGTGCGTCACCATAGAATAAGGGTATCTAACCTACCTTAAAAAAAAAACGCTAGTAGTTTTGGCTGCTTGTGCTCATCCCATTTTTTAGTCCTAGAACTTGTTTCGTTGGTCTAAATAAATCGTAATAATAATAATAATAATAGAGAAATTAAATATTTCATTACATATAATAACTGTATTAATGTAATCGAGAACGGGATTTTTATTACTCTCGTTATATTATAGCTAAGCATCGTTTTCTCGAGAAAGATGAGAATTTTATGGTCCACAATATGCCAGAATTGAGCAAACATTCTAAGCTGAAAAATTTATTTTTCAATTATTTACATTATATCCCATTAATAATCAATCATGTGTTGCAACTTTTTGTAATAATTTTATAAATACGTTTTCTCTTCCTCTTCTTGCATTTTGCATAGTATTTTATTGTTATTATTTTATATTGTAAACAAAATTGATACGCAAGCATAGAAGAAACACACTAACGACAATTCGGACAAAGTCTTAAAGTATTTATTAATTTCGTTTGTAATATGCTTCTATGACAACAATGGGTTGCTGTTCATTAAAAATTTCTGCTCTATTGATTAATAGATGACGTATATGTTTTGGTTTACGCTGAGCTAAGGTTTTTGATGGAAAATCCATATGTGTAGACGAATGAAACCATTGTAGCCATGCGCTCGAAGTTTGGTGGTGCAGTGGATATTTCATATGAAAATCCTTCTCATATTTAACTATATAACTATAAACAACAAAAAGAGACGTAAAATACCTAAATATTTGCGCTCACATATGAAAATGTGTATTCCATTCATCTTGCGGACAGTGACATATGAAAGTTTATGGTGTTCCTGTTGGGATAACGTAAATTATTTCAAACAAGAAGAAGAAGAAGAAGTCTTTGTAGTCTACATGAGTAAGTGCTCGGCTGTTAAATCGATTAAGCCCATCTTTAGGTGAAGCTTACGTCTGCCGACCACGTTTAAAGAACTTTTAGTTGCCTTATGCTTGGGTACAAATACAACGCCTTTCAATGAACTTCGTTTCTAATACTATAATATATAGCGCAGTATAATATATTTTGCTCAAATTTCGCCGCAACTTTATTGTAAGAAGTGCCCAGTTTCTGACGACAGCAACTATCTGATATTTTGCCAATAACACTATGCCTCGCGTTTGCTGTCACATATCTCTACACTTTCCTTACTCCCACTGGACGACTGTAAAGAACAAAATCACGAGTATGCTGCTGGGATTACCCTAGTGGCTGCCGGGATTTCTTTCTCAAGATATATTGCATTTCTCTTTATGAAATGTCCCTTGACGGGACCACACCGGTATGATGGATCTTCTTGATGCTTCTGTCTTACTTATGTGGGTTCAGATTTACATTTAACGTTTAGGATTATCGTCACCTTGGAAACCATTTTTTCAGACGAATTATTTTTTGAGTACCGTGAGTTTCTAATTTTCTGGGCAAGATTACGGATATATTTTGTTCAGTGTCTAATATTAACTATTCTCCTTCCCAGTAACTTAATGCCAACGATCACTGTCTTAACGTTCGCTTAAGCGTTATCTACCACTGTGGAAAGACGACTTCGCCTATCCAAACTGATACCGGAGGTCCTCTTAAGACCATTCTATTTTGTGTTTTGATAAAATCACTTAGAGTACTTTTGTGCATGTGTAACACTGTGACACCCGGAAGGAAGTGGGGAAAGAGGGAAATATATAGGGCATGGCCTGAACCTAGTGGTAAGTGTCACGGCTTTACTGACTAGGTATTCACTATAGCTACGATCAAGTGATCTGAACACGCGAAGACCGACCTATCTATTCGCCAATGCGACAGCTATTCGCAAGCCTCTCATCCGAAATTAGATCAGGTAACTTCGAAGGAGGACACTTTAGTCTTGCCATTTAGTACAGTCGGTCGTCGCTAACTTATAGGCTGAACAAGGCTGAAATAACTCCTCCTGTAAGTGTGACACCAAAATGAGCATCAACTTTGATTCTCACAACCTTACGAAGTGCTTACAAATTTGAATTTCCTCTTACAGCTTTCAAATGTTCCGTACTTTGCATCCATTGTTCTAAATGCAATAAGTTTTCCTTAAATATATTTAAAAGGTTATATTTACTTTTGCTTTCATCTCTGTTATACCAGTGCCTACGTTGAATGTTTGCACGTACGCATACGCATTGAAATAAATAAGTAAATAAATAAAGAAGTGTATGCATGCGTTTGTTTGTATATGCATTTCTTATATACTTTAAAATAAATTTCTTTTTAACAATCTCATGTAGTTAGTGAATATAAATGAATAAAATAAGAAATCCCAAAACGGAATAGAACAACGCCTCCCTTTCATGCATGAAATGACATTTTTGCACACAGAACGCTGTTTATTCAACACGCAGGCACTTTACCGTACATCCCTTAGGCCTCCATAAAGCAAATAAACAAAGCAAACAAAACCTTACGCATTTTATTATATATACATGTGTGCATGTATATACAAAAAGCTCTACACCGACCTGCATAAAGCAAATAAATAAACAAAGTATACAAACTTTACGCATTTTACTTTATTTATAAGAAAAGCGTAGGGTTTCCCATTTACATCGGTTTGAAATTGACTTGATTTAGGAAAATTTTTAATTTAATCTCAAAAGGATTCACATGACTTTATTCAATTTTATAGAAGTGAAGTTTCAAACACCTATATATGAAAAAATTATTTTACTCAGTCCCGAATGGAACCACTAAAATGTGTGTATACGTCTAACTTGGTGATGAAGGAAATATCGATTTTTTTCTTTTATAGAATGCAAAGCACATGTAATAAAGTTATTCTTGGACAGTAGGCATATAATGCCTTTGAAGAGTGCAATAAAACAAGTTCGTTACACACAAAAATGGGAAAAAAATTGAAGAAAAAATAAAAATGAAATTAATTCAGACTTTAATTTCAAAATAAAACTGGATGCGTAGATTTTGTCAAATCGTGAAATTATCTAATGATATATGGTTCAGATTTCTAAGTTACTCAAAATATTATTTTGATAGCTTAGCGCTGACCCCAAGCATTTTGCACTTTCATCATTCATATTCAGCCAGGAGTACATATATGAACAGTTAGAGCTTTCTAGCTTAATTTTGCGGTCTTGTGTATTCCCCCATATGCTGCATGAACCGAATGAACATGTTTAAAAGATATGGAAAGCTTTTCTCTTAGTTCTAGTTAGAAGTAAAAGACCGTGGCGCGGTTTCAACATCATCTCGTTTGCATTTCTTCTAGTAAAACTTTTACTACATATCCGTCGAATTTCTGGAATCTTTAAGCGAAAAACTGTATAAAGTAATTTCCTTGAGCGTTTTTGAACGTAAGTTTACAGAATTAATTTTCTGCTTAGGCTTCGCCCATTTTCAATCACTACCTTTTTCGTAAATTGTTATCGCATGTGACCCACTTTTCATCGCGCATTTCAGTGAGCACATCTACCGCGAGTAATTCTCGAAGCGTCGCACCCAGCAGCCAGGTCTCACACCTCGTTTCCGCCGAAGTATTTGCGGTGCTGCCCTGATAGTCGTACTTAATAATGACGAAGCACATTTGGTATTACAGTGAGTGGATAACTTGACCATAGTTTCGACAAATGCGCAGAACGTGTTTCACATCGAAATTCCCTTGGCCAACACGAACAAAGCTTTTGCTTGCTGTGGTTTTTCACCATAAGCCATTTCACCCTAAGTCTGAACGAGCCGTATCGCCTTGCTTGAAAAAGTATTGTAAAGAAGATCAGTAAGACAATAGAGTCTCTTTCGGCACAATCAGAACACTTACAACGTTAATTAGTTTCCATGTAAGTGCATGCGAATACAAAATGAATGCATAAAATGAATGCATAACAAAAGTTTAATGACTATTAGAGTGCCTCGCATGGATTTGTATATACATACATAAACACATCCATGCATACACATGCACACACATGCACATACCGAATCTATCGTATGAACATGACTGACCTGTTATCATAAAATTAAACGTGTGTTTTATGAAGAGAAAGTTAGAAGGACAAGGCTAACAAGAATTTAACCCCATCAATGCAGAAATCTGACGATTATTCAACTACATGTTTAATCACTGATTGATAACTTTTTTTTTTTTTTAATTACTTTAACAATTTCTACATGCATTGCTATGCGAATGCTTTGTTTAAACGAATTTAATTATTTCTTTCACTTGTAAATATATTGCAAAGACAATTTCAATGTATTTTAAGATGTCATTCTTTCGTTCACTCTCCGTATTTACTACTGCAGTTACTGCACTGTAGTGTTTTAAGAAACAAAAAAAAATGAAGGCAAAACTCAAAGAAAAATGCAAAGTAAAAGCAGAGAGAGCGCAAACAAGATCGTAAGTGTTCGTTGATTTGCATGCAAAATTTGTTCGCCGAAACCAACGAATGCAATGCATTAAATAATAACTTCGTGTTAAGATCGGATAAAAGATTTAATTTAATTTGCTAGTTTTTGCGTAAACACGAATGCATTAAACCAATCACAGAAAGCTTTACACTTTGCAAATGCAATTCGGAGAGAATGAATGCATATAGAAAATAAGCAAATGCAAGCGTAAACTGCAAAAACCTGCTAAATATTGCTCCTACAATAGCAAAAAAGAGAAAACAAAATTTATTATCCTCTCTCTCGTTAAATTGCATTTAATTTTGTTATTGCGTGTGTACAGTGCTTGTAAATATATAAAATTTATTTTAAGAGCTAGAGAATGAAAATAATTGCAAATTCATTCACTCTCTGAGACTTAATTTATGAGTCTCAACTTGTTCTCTCTCTCTGTTGCATCAATTTATTGCAAATATTTTTAAATTGAAAATAATTAATTTAATATATAAATTAGATCATTTCCTATTGTGAATTATATATAGTTTTATTTGTACAATATTCATTCGAAAACTGAAAACAAATCCTCGCTGCGCGGATCGTGCTGGATTTTTTACACTATTCAAATATGCCAATTAAAAGTCAATTAGTTGTCAGGATAAATCCAAATCTATCTTCAAATACTAAAATTATATGCGAAAGAAAGAGAGAAAATTTTCACAGAATATCATTGATTAAGCAAATGCTTAACATTAAATTGTAGATGAAATTAACTTCATGCCACTTACCCATAGCGATAGCTCAGATTGAAGAAGAAGACAGAAACCTCGAAATATCGAGGTAACAACAAGCAGGAAACTTCTACTCAGTCTATATCTATCTTCAATACCCACCACTTATATCATAAAAACCCCCTCCAAACAAAAAGGAAAAATGAAGTCACGATATTCTCTAATATTGGACGACTGTGGCCGATGTGTTCTATTGATGTATATGTCCTGTGTGATACACTTTGCCGGTACGTTTCCTGTTGTGTGAGGAAGAAAAAAACAATTTCTTTGCTATCAAAAACAGACCAAGTGTCTTTTGATCAATTTGACCCGTTTTCAATACCGACTTGGCTGAAAGAATTTTCAATGCTTTTGGCAAATTTGAGCTCGTTATTTTAATTTCGACAACAGGGAAATTATTTATACCGTAGACATTAGACAGAAGAACAGCTGAACAAATGGACATGTTTCGTTTCAGAATTGCAATCTGTCTGAAGTTTCTTTTCGGATGTTGCGGATGCTTTAACCAAATACATAATAATGTGTTCAAAAAGTAAAACCAATATCAATATGTATCGAACATCAGAAAAATTTTTTTTTACTGTAAAAATTCTTTGTCAAATTTCCCATCATAAACGTCATAAAATATTAATGTTTTTTGGGTTTGCACAACAAAAGAAGTATTTTTTCCGATTTTGTTGAATAAAGAAGTTCCATCAAAGCTTGTTTGCGAAATGGAATTGCTTATGCAAGGTCTTTTAGGAAGTTGCAGAGAGACTTTGATGGGCAGACAAGTGATATAGACATTTCAAAGAAGACCGAAAGCCGACTGGAGAGGAAAAGCGCTCAGTACCGATAAAAGTCACGTCAATTAAATCAAACATTCGATGCTCAAAAATCGATTAACAATTGTGGGCCTTGATGATGCTGTTGGCATGGCAAACGGATCAATCAATTACTTTTTTAAAAATGTGTGCATGTGGGGCAAAAACACGTGACCTCTCGATTATTATCAAAAACACTCAACTTGTTTGAAAAAGATGAAAAAAAAAATTAGAATTTGAGAGAAGATGATATCTGAATATCAATCGGCAATGGAACGTATTATTCTTCCTATGATTGGTTAATGAATATGGTAAGTTTAACATCATCTGCTTAGGCAAAACGCACGCACAATGAATCATCACAGAAAAGAGGAGTTACAGTAACACCTTTACAAACGCGTATTATATTATTTTTCCAACAAGAGTCAAATTACTTTACAACAACTTCAAAGCTGCTGCACAAGTCACCTTAAAACTCAACACAATTCATAAACGAGGAAATTCGCGCACTGCCGCCCCAATAATGATTGATATTTAGAGTAGTCGTTATACCGGATTCGCCACAAGGCGAATATAACTTCTTTACGTGATTTGATATTCATGTTTAATAAAATCATTCATTTTTCTTCTGCTTGCCAGGAACAATTCCTATGTTAGAAAAAATTTGTTGTTTTTAAAATTGCGTGTCCCAAAAAATGAAAAATTGAACAGAATAAAAATGCAAGGAAAACATCCCTGATGTGTATCATTGCTAACGGTGCTAGCTGTGCTTAACTTAGCAGAAAGCAAAAAAGTTTCCAGTTTATGCACTTTTCAGCGTGTATAAACAACCACCTCCAGTGCAACAGTAATCATAATAGTTGAAAACGAGCAGATTTTCAGCATAAACAAAAAAATAGCATCTTAAGCTTAAAGTGTGTTAATAAATGATTTTGATTAAAAAAGATCATTCCTATGTATGTACCATGAACTTGAAAGTCTTTGTGAAATTTTTGCATGTTCAGTTAGCGCGTCTGTCTTGCCTTCAGGCACCAATATATTCTCGTATTTCAGTAACATGTACATAAAATATAAATTATTGACCCGTGGGGAAAGTAATATTTATTTTTCACACCACATTCTTTGCAGTGAAATTTAGTTCAACTAATGTAATTGATGCTTTTAGGGTAACTGCTTTAAAGGACTAAAAAGGAGAAGAAGAAAAATTGCATTTTGTTTTTGAATAGTTTCTCCTTAGCAAATATGCGTGAATTTGTGGACGCCTGTTTAAGGTATAAGCCAAGTGTTTTCCAGCTTAAATTTTCAATAAATTCATAAATTGATCAAGAGGATAATAGTGTGAGCAAAAAATAAGATGAACTTTTCATTTAAACTTCTCCTATGAACTCACGAAAATATCTTTTTTCATGCGTGGTTGGCGGACGGCAAATCAACACCCGACATTTGATATTCAGTTGTGTAAAGATTGCTGAGCTTTCAGGAAGTTTCAATTCACGTAGCCATTCAATCAGTTTCTAGTTCCGGCGATTAGTGGACCTACGGGCCGACCGAAGCATTTTTTACATTTTTTCGCAAATTTCATATGGTCCGTCTTAAGTATGAGATTGGTATTTAGTGCAGTTTCCAAGTTGTTTATAACAAAAGTTTATTTTCCTTACCCTGCCTCACTTGTTGTACAACATACCTTAAGATTGTGCGTGTGCGGGTAACAGCCAAAAGTGTTTAATATAGGCACATCTTTTATTACATCGATCGATTCATAATCAACTTCTCTTCTCTAGAGTTGTGCGTACAATGGAATGCTCGAGCTAAGCGCGGGCGAGCCATGTGGATTAAATTGGACCATTTTTATTACCTTTCGATATAAGAAGCTTTGTTTTGAAGGGAACAAAATTGCGACCTTCAACGTTAACCATATCAAATTCGGACCACGTAAACCTATTTTTTGGACCCAACCCCTTACAAAAGTTCCCACGATAAATAACTTTTTGTACGGAAAAAGATTTAAATTGTTTTATAACAAAAATTCATCCTTGATCGTCGTTTGATGCAAAACTAAACTGCGTCAAAATTGGACCTAGAACGTCTATCTTTCGGTTACCATTACGTAGGATTTTATTAGAAGTAAGGAGCAAAGTCCGATTTGTAGTGTTTATGACAAAAATAGATCATGACTAAGAAAATCTTTAAGAAGGTAAATTTGAACCATAGCAGTTCGCAGGCAGGCAGAGGGCCCCGTCTTGTTTTCTTTACATGGAAATAAGTTATAATTAATAGTGTTTTACCCCGAAAATTAATGAATAATTATACTAGGCATAGTGATGTAGGACATTCCATCGTCGGCCTTGCCCGACTGTAATGTCTTCACTTCGTTTTAAGTGCACTCTGTCTCGGTCACAAAGCCCACGTTCAAGCCCATTTTCAAGGGTAATTTACATAAATTAAAGAGTAAATATATGCAGAAATTTTTAACATTTAAAGAGGGGCAGATGGGCGAGAAGTTGTAGCATTTCATTCTTATCAAAATGTGCATTTATATCTCTTACGAAACAACTAATGCTCCTTCTCACTTGTTCTCGGTTACGACTAGTAGTAATGAAAACGTATTTACAACCCTAACCTTTAGCTGTAACACAGATCTAAACCATTTTATATATTTCATCGTATCTACTTGTTTAAATCTTCTATCAGCTCCCTATGCGCATTAATGTTTTTCATTGTAACTGCTTAAAATTAAACCGTCTGTCCGTCTGCCTGAAATACAAAAGTTACAATTCATTAGAGCTCTTCTTAACAATTGTTATTTACAAGCATTGATGGCAACACCAGCAAAGGGTAGTTATGTTAACTCACGTGCTTTTATATTAATAACTATTTTCTTAAAAACTCTTCACATTGCCTTAAAGAGAATTTTTCACTTTCACAGGCCGACCGAAACTCTGACATTGAGCACGTGCTGTGTACTTCTCAATCTCACCAACTTATGGAAACGAATATAGGTCCAAAGGCATATTGTATGCATTATTTCTCTAAAGTTATGCTACTGCATAATTTAAAAGGGTTGAGGTATTCCTATATTGTTTTTGTAGTTTGTAAGTTGTAACCTCCTTTGTTTGTTAGTGATTTTGTAGAGACATTTTAATAGTAGTTATGTTATTGTTTGATGCGGTTTTGTTTATTCATAAATACCGGTTGTGATGAAACTGTTTTTGATTTATTTATCTATTGTTCTATTTCTAACTCCCATTGAGTTTGATTGCGAGAAAAGGAGGCATATCTAGTTAAAATAGAATTTTAAGAATTTCCAAACAACCCTTGTAATAAGTGCATTATTGTATTTACATACTGCATTTATTGGGATGGCAAATAAGTATTTCGCATAATAACGTGATGAAAAAATTTTGTGTTGTGTCTTGCACCGTTTTGACATATAACGTCATATGAGATTAGATTAATATATCTGTCTATGGCTGGTGTACCCTTATCAGTGCACGCTAAAATAAAATTCCAATAGCCAGCTCAGTTTTTTAACGTAAGATATTGTGATCTAGAAATCAATTGTTATTACAACTAATTGCGATCTAATCAGATTTACGCCATTATTTGACACGTGCACCGATAACGTCACACGAACATCCCTTCCCTCATAAATCCAAAAAAGGACAACAGTACACATGACGTGAAGATAGCATCTACTCATATGCGGGCATAGATCCGCAGATGAAAAATATATACCTTTCCTCTCATAAACGCAAAAAGTTATAAAATTTGTTACGGGGACCGAAAACAATAATATCTGCTTATAACCAGGTGCATGGAGATGAGTATAGGAAATTATAACAATTTTTTTTTTTTTTAATTTTTTCCCATGAGCCAAAGAAAAGCATTTACTAAAAAATATTTAGATATTTACTAAATTTTGTCGTCGTGTACCGAAAACAATACACGTTACGTGATATTTGCGTCCACTCCCAAGCCGACACAGCTAGCGAAGTATGGAATATTCAAGGAACTTTGTTTTTTTTTTTCCGGAGACTTGCTTTTAGGACTACCTTTGCGTTGCTTTTGGTACTATACTGTGTTTCATTTTCTAGAGATATTCCATTCTCAGTAACTTTTTGCCGCCTGTTATTAAACAATACTATTCTAATAGAGTCTTCCTTCTGGTTGTTATATGTAACAATACCCTTCAGAGGCTTCATATATTCATAAACATAGCCCTCTCCAAGACATGAAAATTTGGGGTATAAACTGAAAAACAGGCAAAAATTTTTCAATTTCTCACCCAATTCAAAAGAAACTCTTTCCCTGACAATCCACTGCTTTACAAATTTTTTGAATTAATGAAATTTTTTATAAAACACAGGGTGTCTCGTAATTGGATGTACTTCTTCTTGTTGTCAGACAATGGAAAGTTCTGTTCTCAATATCGATAAGCATTTCGCTCGTATCAAGTTTACCTCGGGCCCACTAGTCCGTTTCAAATCATCTGCATGTACACAAAAACCAATGGTTTTAGGCATATATAATCGGTTAAAGTTTTAATTGCGCCTAACGTTAAAGTTTTGTTAGTTGTAGTTTTGAAACGATATATTTCCATTTACACAATGAATTTTCAATACGTCTTGAATATGCTAACAGTTTTTCAATGAATATTCGGCAGACATCAAGCGATTGATGATTAAAGTTGTAGCGGTAATAAAAAAAAAAAAAAAATAAACAAAAGAAATGAGGAGAGGAGAGGAGAGAAAGAAAAATTCCAAAACGGAAATATTATTTAAACGCAAAAATTGACGCACAGTTTGACATGGCAAGCATATGCTCAGGAAAAAAAAGTGTAATAAAAACAATACCGGCCAGATGCTAGAACTATAGAGAAAGTTAACCTCCCTAACCTCTCCTGATAAAAATCTATAGAGACCAGCAAACATTTGTGGAAAAAAAAATTCTGACGGAAGTTGGCATAACGACGAAACTTTAACAAGCATATGTGTGCGAAGATAGATGCGTGCACTTATATACAAGCGCAGGAATATGCCTACATATAAAGCGGTATAAGTGCGTGATAGAGCGAGTATGACTGTGTAGGGAATTTGTAACAATCAAATCTCTTGTAAAAGAAAGGGTTTTTTTTTTTTTTTGTTTGCTTTCTGTTTGTTTTCAAAAACTGCTGGTTATGAAATGAAATATATGAAAAGGATTTTCGCAGGACTGACTGGCTGGCTGTTGATTGACGTGCCTTTTATTGATGGTCTTGATTGGTTTTTCTACCTGTAATAACTGACAAAACATTCATGCCCAGTCGACGACAAACGCATGTATGTATGCATGCATGTAAGCATTCACAAAAGGCCAGTTGCCACTGTACACCTTATCTTTACATACCTAAGCGAAAATATCTACATTTACTTGCAAATGAAAAAAAAACGTAAAAAGCTTTAGCGAATGTTCACTAAATAGGAAAAAAAAGAAAAAAAAAACAATAGCCGTTTTGATCGTTAGTTCAATATGTGTATGTGCGTGCATATTAATACAACTTTTTAAACAATAAATACGATTGAAGCTG
This sequence comes from Glossina fuscipes, assembly GCF_014805625.2. NCBI lineage: Eukaryota > Metazoa > Arthropoda > Insecta > Diptera > Glossinidae > Glossina > Glossina fuscipes. The sequence continues at coordinate 6,381,899 of NW_023998421.1, read as the reverse complement.
CGGAAAGAGAAGAAGGCTTTACCTAGATAGACTTTCATTGATGAAAAACAAAAAGAAAAAAAAAAACCAAAATCCAAAAGAAAGAAAAACCTCTGCATAATATAAATCAGTTATGATTTCATTACATGTGAAGGTCTCTTGTTGTTATTGTTGTTGTTGTTGCAGTTGATGTTTTCATTATAGCAGTTTAGAAGCTCGAACTGTTTAAAGTCAAACTCTTCATATTCTCAGATATTTGAACCAACTACGAACATATTGCGAACAGTTGTGTGTGTGTGTGTGTTTAATGAAAGACCAAGAAAAACACAACAAAAACAAAAAGGAAGTATAAATTCTCAAATTCTGTTGCCATTTGTATGAGTGGAGAAGCATTTGATGTTTACGTTTTTAATCAACAACATTGCTTTTATCGCTCATTCTTCTTAACTTTGCCTGTTACTCGCAATATTAGTTCGATAACCATAACCATTCTGACTGCGGAGAGGTGGCTCTTGTCATTTCCATGGAGGTGTGTATTTGCTTCTTGCCCGAAATTTTTCATATATTCCATTAGTGCGTGTTTGTCTGGCAAATATAAGTGAAATGAAAGAGCCAAACGAGAAAAAAAAGTCTTTAAGTTAAATAACAAAATTGCATATCGTTACATACAAACTAATCAAATGTCTGCAATCAAATAAATATTTGAAAATACCGCATTTGTTATAACCATTTCCGTTTCCTTCTAATGATGAACCAAAAAACAAAAAACAAAAACTGAAATATAAACAAACAAAACAGTTATTTAATGTTTGATGTTGATGTACGTTGATGATATGGCGAATTTTAAGTATCATTTTTACAATTGTAAACATTGGCCTAAAAGGAAGTAAATAAAACCTAAACTTTAAACAACATACGCTCTCAACTCAATGCTAACACAACAACACTAACGCTAACACCAAACCAACAACCTGCCCGCCACCATCATATCATTGTCATCATCATCATCATCATCATCATCATCATCATCATTATCATTATAATCATCAATATCGTAGTCATCGTCGTCAAGCTTCGTTGATTTAGCTCATCCTGGGTGTCCGCACGCGTTAATGCTTTAATCCTTTTGTCAGAAAGGGCTACATTTTCGCCTGGCCTGGCCTCTGCTCCAGGTTATTTTACCAAATTGTAAAAAAAAAAAAATTATTTAAAAAAAAGAGAAAAATAAAATTGGTTTTGGGTATTAAATCGATGAAGTATTAACGACTTAATTGCATGTTTTTTAGGCATTCTTGCAATAAAATTCATTGAGAGTACAATTTTTACTTTCTCTTACTTACTTTTCATTCTGTTGCTTTTGCTAACGAGATCTTTTATTTTCACTTATTCTCCTTCACTTTTTAACCGAACTGTGTAATGCCATTGTTATAGAGTTCATTAGCTGTTATTTTTCTCGTTCACTTTTATTTTTCTTGTTTTTTTTTTTGTATTTTATAGAGGATGTGTATAAAAAAGTTGGGAGAAAGTTTTTTTTCTTATTTTTTATATATATATATATATATATATATATATTTTTTTATTTTTTTGTTCGTCTAATTTAAAGCAACTGTTAAATTTCTTTAAACATTAATGGAATGCTTTACGCTTAAAAGTCATTCATTGAGGAAAATTACAAATTTTAAGGCTTAATCTCCGCGAAGTGAATAGCGGATTCTATGAGTGCAGACAATTTAAATTAGCATAATTAGTGGAATCGATTTAAATATTTCGGACTGTCCGTCTATCTGTCCATTGGCTACAATAATTGTGACCCGACAGCTTTAAGTAGAACTTAGCCAGCATTGTTTTTCTTGTCACTCTTGCCAGACAATTTGAAGGTCTAATTATTTTGGTATATAATATATATATACATATACCAAATTATATTTATAATTGTTATTATTTAAAATCTCCAAAGTTGATACGAATTTCTAAAAAGAAGAGATATATGATATCCACATGTATGTAGGTATATGGCTTTTATTGCAATCGTCGATGAAATGCTATCTGATCGCAGGAAAATATGATTTGCTAAATACGGGCGTCTATCGCTTAGCACGTAAGCAACGATATATATAGACGACAACGATATATAGATCAAGCGTTTCAAATGGCTTGATATAAATGCTACAGCATTCATATGCGAGGAAACATGGGAAGAAGGGTCAATGAGAGAATCTGTTTCCTTTCTAGCGTACAGAAATTTGCGAGTTTAATGACCCCTTAAGTAAATTTGTAAATACACAGCGAAGAAGTGAAATAATATGGAAAAACCTGAAGAATCAGTTAACCAATACTTCGCCAAGTGCGTTTTTTATATGACCATAGGGATTTATTGAACCAAATTGGTTTTAAGTTTGTATGTTATAGCATTCATTTCATCATTGTGATGCATTCACGTTAGCGAACGTGTTATCATGACATTTTTAAAGCGAGCATTTTTATACTCTCCGGTCCTGAGAGAGGATTTCCTGCATATGTTTATATTATATGTGATATGAAATAATATCAATATACCCATTTGTAAGCTTGATATTCTGAGGTTATATTGGATTTAAGAAATCAACGAAGTGATTACAAAGTGTCCACCAAAGAGGGGAATGTTATAACCTTAGAAAAGGATTAATTATTATAATATTTTCATATTGGATATAAATCGAAAGCAAGAACTTTCATCTTGTTACAAAAATCTCAAAACCATTTAATTTCAGCTAAGTAATTTTCCCTAATAATAAATTCCCTAAGGAAGGAAAAACCAAATGAGCATTCGCAGGTGCCTCATGCAGGCCGATGAAAACGATTAGCGGAAAAGCAGGCAGGTAAAAGCTAAGTACACATTTTCAGACGCGTCATGCAGGTGCAGGCCGATTAAAAGTATTAGAGGAAAAGCAGGCTGGGATTAGAAATAAAACCGTAAATTTAGCTGTAGTAACATGCTTGCAAAAATGTATATAAATAGAATATTTGTGGAAGGGAGAGTTAGTCGGGCAAGAACATAGAAGTTGAGAGTACGGCCAAAATGAATTGTGAATAATCCTACATTTAAGGAATGTAACTGTACATAAATGATCCTATTGTTAAGGAATATAATTGTAAATCAAAGAACTTTGACGTGTATTTCATCCACGATCCAGTGATACGGACTGTGTCTTTGTAAAAGCGAATTTCATAACAATATTATATACACACATATGCAAAAGAACGTTTAGTAAAGTCCTTAAACAATTTGAGAGTTTAATATTTTTGCATATGCAGAATAAGCTATCATTTACGTTCTTTTACATACGTACGTGTAAGGAGTGACGTAAACAATCTATAAGCAAAAGGAACATGTCCTTTATGTAGCAGTGACAATTACACAAATCATAACAATGTACGATATGCGCACATGTTAATGATAACAACATTATCTTGCGGCAGAGACCGAAGGAGCTTTATAATCTCTTTTTTTTGAGGAGGTATGTTCATAATAACCTTCCGTTCATTTCTCGAGCAGCGTCCTCTTTGGCCAAATTCTTTCAGGTAAGAGTTATAAGAGCTTATAATTCCCTGCCTAAAGCGTTGCGATGCTCTTATCACACTTACAAATGAAGGCTTTTACCCTTCGCCGCTAATAATGCGACTAACTAGTTGCTTAGTATTGGGATGGAGGTGAAGCTGTCGTATACTTTCATACTAGTCAACTTAGCGTCTTGGTTCCTCTTTCTTTTTTGTTCTATTTTTCTTTTTTAATCCATTTATTCGATTTTAATTTTTTGTTCTCTTTATCTTCAATTTTCCATTCGTCTCCTTCAGATTGTTTAAGAACATTTTGTATTATTTCACTCTATTATTGCACCTATGGAAGACATTGTAATCTAATATAATCTAATCTAATAATTGTTTTGCTAAAAAACCGCAATTTGGAATACGTGCTCTTGCTTGAATTTCAAAGATCAGGCCTTCATGTGATTACACCAATAATAATGATCAATGAATAAGCAATTGAAACGCCCTGGAAAGTTAATTATATATAACACAATAACTTCTTTACATACATATACAGCACATTAGATGCTATTGATTTTTACTGTACTAAGTCATCGGGATCTGTGATTAATAATAATTAACATAACTCCAGGGACTATATGTCATAAGATATAAATATCTTTCAAGTTAACAACTACCAGAGAGCTGTAAAGTATGGGTGATTGAAACGACGTCCAGAGAACTTTAGAAGAACAAAAATGTACTCAAAGCCATAATGTTGTAGAGATCTAATGGATCTAAAAGTAACTTTTTCTACTTTTAAATTTGTCAGTTTATAAAATCTACCTGTTGCGTTCAATTCTCCCGAAGTTGCAGGTATATAGGAGAGCTGATTTTGATGTTTGTAAGCCTTGAGATTCAACTGAATTGTTTGTATAGAGATGGACGTCTACAAGCAATATTTGTAGCATTGCAGGTTACCCTGTTTTAATAAGAGACAATTTGCAACTGACATGATTAAGTTGAGGTGTGGTGAAAAAGTAATAAGTTATGGAACAGTTAGCAAGTGGTTTGCGAGATTTTGTGCAAAAGATTTTAATTTTCGCGTATGTCTGGCTGTCTCCAGCAAAAGTAACCTAGAAAATGATCTTTAACTTATACTAGGAACATCTCCGGATCAAACTGTATTGAAGTTTGAATACGCTAACACCGTCTCGATAATCACCTGTGTGGTGTCACATCCATTGTCGTGTTCCTCCGCAACTCGTCCGACAAGGAACCGTACGACTCTTAATTCGCTGTCATTTAAAGCAAATTTTTAATCATGACTTCAATCCTGCCTTATATCAAGTCACCTAAAAGCTTCACCGATTAGCTTCAGAAATACGTCGATAGTAGCTAAGAACAAGTGATTGGTGTAGTAGGAAGCAAATGACATGTTACCGACATCTTACCTTAGTATAGGATAGGGAAACGCTATTGAAAGACGAACGACGCTTTCTTAAATTCGAAACCAAAACAATTTTGAATAAAACCTTATTTATATTCATCGGTCAAAGATCAGAGAGTAGATGGAACGTAGTTGTCCTACTTAAGAGATGCACAGATAAAACAGAGAGAATGTAAATCTTTAGCATCGAATTTCATTTAGCGATTACCGTTGACTCGTCAAGCAAAAACGGAGAAGTATGACTTTTGATCAATTGTATGAAGAAATTCGCAAGAGTCACACCCAACTGTCATAAGATCAATATGTTTTGTATATGTGTTATGTAGAGACTTCAAACCAGCGAACAAATTACAATCTCCCGAACCTGTATCACTTTTTCTGTAAGCAAGCGCTATTTTCATCATTCACTCAAAGTTCATTTCAATTATTGAATTAAAAATTTGCCGTAAAAATGTTAATGAAATACCGGTAGTTAACAATTTTCATTCTATATGCTCCTCTTTCCGAAAAATAAAAGCAAAAAATTTCCATACTTTCCTACATTTACGAGAACACTATGGTGGCTAACTATGAATAACTGCAACATGTAATAACAGTTTCGTTGCTTTTCTTTTTTCCTTACAAAATATAAAAAACTCGTAGATGAGTTTATCGGTGTATGCGTAAACAGACAGGATATGTTGTTGTTTTATTTATTTATTTATATTTTTTTTTTTTTGCACCCAACTAAAACGAGTGTTTGGCTCGCTTATCAGTTCTCTACTTAAATGCGATGTGTGCGAGCGTGAGCGTGCCGCCTGCTCCTGTGTGTGAGTATGGCAACATAGAAGACATATTTCTCCTCATATACCTTTCTTTCTTTATTTTATACTATATGTAAGCGCATATGTTTGCCTATCTGCTGGGGTACACATAATATTAAATGAAATGAAATTACAAAAAAATTGTTTTATGCAAACGTATATTTCTGCACAATGTATGAGAAAAGTGAGCGAACACATATACACATGTACAGAAATGTCATTCATGCGAGTTTTCGCTACCACAAGCAGAGAATGCAAACCTATAGATTACAACAACAGCTGTTTTCATGTTTGTCGCTGTTATTGTTGTTTTTTCCTGTTTCTCTTCATTTTAGTGAGGAAAAAGGTCTTACGAAAAAACAACATATACGTATATATGCATGTGTATAGAAAAACTGTTAAAAGAATTATATTGAACTTTACAGTCAGGTTCGTATACAATACGGTACCGAGTTGAGGAGAGTGAGAAGACTAGAGAGAAAAAAGCAAAAGGTAGGAGAAGGTTTTTTGTGCGTTAGAACAATGTATATATATATGTATGTATTTATGTATGTATGTATGTATATATGTAGAGGAATTATTGAGCTTGATATCTATGACTGGATGCTTGGCTAGGCATAGTTGATGTATAAAAGCGGAATATATATACTTTTATTTTGCTTTGCCTTGTTGTTGTCGTTGTCGCCGCTGTTCTTCTTGTTGTTGGTAGATTGGTTAGCTTTGACGCATGTATCATTGATGATACATACGCGGCCGATAACAAATCTCAATCAAATGTCAAAAAGGTAACAGACATGCTGTAATGTAACAATTTTTACATATATATATATATATATATTTACATATATAACACGCACATAAGTGTATATATGTGTGTGTGTGTGTATGTATTTTCTTTGCCTGGAATAATGGCCAAATGTTTGGCATTTGTTTTTAATTCTTGTTGCGAAACAATAAAATTGTTTTCGAATTCGTGTACGTATGTGTGCAGCTTATTGTGTCTGCCATCAACAGAAACGTAAAGGAGTTCCTTCGAAAATTTTTCACAATATTCCGTACGCCACTAAAGGTTTACTTAATTAAAATTTTGTTATTTTTCAAAAAAAAAATTTCAAAAGAAAACTTTTCATAAAATGTATAAAAATTGTAGCAATACCAAGTGGACAAGCCATAAAAAAATGATAAATTTCGATTTGTTTAACACTCTCATAGAAGTGAAAGAGCAAATAAATGGCATTGTTTTTATTCCTAATTAATAATAATAATCTCCACGCCTCTCATTGATGAGCGTAAACAAGAAAATGATTACAATAAATATTTGTTGTCCTTAAATTCATATTTAAAGAAGAATTTTTCGCTTCTCCTCATTTCGAATTCCGTCTCGTGCATACACGTACACACGTACATTTACGTGTACGTTTAGCTTATTCAGTTAACATAGTACGTAAACGTTATTTTAAAACTAAATTAAGATTGAAATGTAAAACTGAAAACGTTTTACACAATTAAGGATTGTGACGTGGACTCGTACCCCTTCGCAATTGAAAAAGCCAATATTTTTAGTCCAATAAGAACGACAATAGCAGCAACAACGGCAACTACGGCATTAACAACATTCGTATACTATTGGAAAAGAACATCATTTTGCAATCGATAGGTAGATGAATGTTTTTTTTACACAAACACAGCTGGAATGATTGGTTGGTTGAATGGATGATGGCTGCGAAGTGTGAGATCGGATTGAATTAGTAGAGCACACTCTCGCACTTGAGTGATAGACATCGTCACACAGTCACTCACACTTAATATATGGCTAGACAGACAGACAGGAGGCGCGTTAACTGCGTGTTTTACTACGAAAAACAAAAAAAAAAAAAAAGAAGAGACGAAACGTAAAGAAACGTATACATATCACAAAAATCATTCAAGTGCATAACTTACAATTCCGTAAATATAAATTTTTTTCTAAAATAGGAAAAAAAAAAAAAATACTAACAATAACAACAAAAAGCTGCCGCCTATGTTAGACCAGCGTTTCGCTCGTTAGAGAATGAAAGAAAAATGCCAACCAAACAAATGTCGCAAAATGTCTAAATATTATTACATACTCCCGCATGCAATTTTCATTTTCATATAATAACAACAACAGCAACAGGAACAGCAAGAAGAACATCACTGTGTACAGTAATCATCCGTACATGTAAATGTATACAAGTGAGTTCAATAGCTAACATACATATATATATATATATATATATATATATATATATATATACCCAATATATATATATATTTATGTAGCCAACAAATCCAATGATGTTAGCTTGAACGCATTTTATTTGTAGCAATCCTTTGGTAGTAAAAGGAAAAACCAAAGTTGATTTTCACAAATCACTCAACCAGCAACGCTGATATATGGACTAACACATTTCATTTATTTCATAAAATGTACAAAGGGAAGCCCGCTATGCGTGTATGTAAATCGTAATACGCGCTGATATAGTCTGATATTTGTCGTATTTTCTACACGAAATAGCAGAACTGATGAAAAATTTTCATTCAACCTTTTCTTTTAAAACCTTAACAAAAAAAACTTTGCAGTTATAGAAATTAAATTTTTCTACATTACAATACCAAAGATTGTAGACTTTTAGATTTAAAATCAAAGTCGTATATTTTAAAGGTTACTTGACTTCTAGGATTGCAAAACTTCTTAATGCCTTTCGAAGAATCTGTGCTTTTACTCTTAAAAAGAAAACTGGTTCAAAAAGTTTAGAGCAAGCCTTAAAAACCCTACAGCTCCTACGAGTTTACCGTTAAGTATCCTACACCAATAATACACCAGTCCACATAAGTATCGTCCCTAACAAAAAATCCTTATTGTCGAAGTCAATTCGATCCTTACCCTTATAGTGAAATAATGATCCGTTCAAATTTATCATTGGCTTGAAAAGTGTTATGACAAGTCTTCCCGCTTGAAGACAACAATTTGTTGATAGCTTGTAGACTTTAAAGGAGCTTGTACGAACGTCCATGGCCCTGAACGCAGTCGACTCCTAAAAGTGGTGATTAACACAGGAAACAAAAAAAAAAACTACATTAAACATTATCCAAAAATCAAGTTGCAGCAGATAGGTGGCTTACGAAAGACATCAAAATCTGTGAATGTAAGATTTTGCATAAAAATATGGACACAAGCTGTTTTCTCGATGGATACAATGTTTACACATAATGGAGCAAAAACAGCTATGCGTTGCTGATGATCAGTTATGCTGGCAAAATTACATGAGATGATATTCGTATTGCTCCGCCAGCTGTCATATCCTCCTGATCTAGTTTCAGCGGTCATTACTTGCCTTTCATAACAAGATTCTCTAAGATCATGGTGGGAACTGAGCCTTATTTTAAAGCTCTTGACGAATCATTCTATAAAATGGCATCGAAATTTTACAGAAGCGTAGGGCTGTTTACATCACGCTTGAAGGAGATTATGTTCATCAACAACGTAGAATTTTCCAAAAGCAAAAACGTTTGTTTTTTTTTTGCCTAATTATGGAACTGTTGACCTATGTGTTATCATCATCGAAGGATGGACGTATTTATTTGTTGAAAGGAGGCTTCAGAGGTCAACCATTGTCAAAAAAGGTGGCTATAATGGGACCATTTTCAAGAGCGTCTATCCTCGTGGGAAAACATTTTAAATTCTATCAAAATATATTGCGGTATGGAGCGTGAAGACAAAAATGCATGGCCGGAAATCAAGCAGACATAGACAGATGAGATTCAATTAATACAAAAAATGATTCCGAATTCAAGGAGGGAGACAGTCCCTATGAGCTATGGATTCCATTACTGCTCGAACTGAAAAGAGTTTGAGGTCTGCCTGCACCTTATAATTCATAGTTCCCACACTTTTGGATTACCCAAGCCACTACGATACCCTTCGAATAGCTAGCAGCCCAACAGGCAGGACTCACCGCCATTACTAACGAAGTATCCGCGGCGCTATCACACTTAGGTTTTCCTCAGAACCATGGACTTTGCCATGCATTTGCGGTAATTGCCTGAGTGGGCGTCCTGACATTCACGATGCTTTAAGTTAGACTACAAAGCCTTCTTCCCTACGACCGCGCGTTAGCCTCTCCAAAACATATACATCTTCCTCCTTGCCCTCGGCGATTACCGTTTCTAAGTATTCCGCAACCTTGCCGGCCCTGTTTCAGTTAGTTCGTATTTCTTCCATGGTAAGAAACTACGAGAGAGAAAATAAAACCTTTTTCAACGCAACCGCTAGCCTAACTGCGGACAAAACCTATTGCCAAGTTATAGATAGTCAAGCTTTAAGCTCTTCTTACTCAAGCGTTTTGGCACATCTTTGCTCCGCCACGAATCGTAGTTTGTCCCTCCAGTGTTGGCCACAAAGAACTTATGCCAAAGTCAAATATTTATTTCATCTTCACATTTTTGAATGTTCGTTCAATAGCTACCTACCAATGACGCGTTTAGTTAGAAAAAACAAACCTATTTTCTTGAACCGTGCCTTCGTCAATTCAATGCTTTAAAGGGAAATATATTTTTCCAAAAATATTACCTTTCCAACTAACTGCATATCACAAAATGAAAAGTCCACGAATCGCTACATTCTTAGAAAATATATGGTATTCGTTAAGATTAAACAATCCAACATTAAAACATAAAATATAAAATAAATATAAGAAAATGTCATTAAATAACTGAAATGTCATGCTCCCCATTGAAGAAAGTTCATAACGAGAATTCGAGAAAACTGTAGAATCAATTCTGTTACAATTATCCGATTTGATCTTCTTATTAGATTCCATTCACATGAGTGTTGTCATTTGTCTTTCTTTCTCTTTATAAACAGATGTGTCAGTGTCATCTACAAATCCAGTTACTTTTTGCAGCTATCATATGTAATAAATGAATGATAATCAGGTGACCCGATTTACCTCACTTGCCATAAATATCGCAACGAGTTTACTTAAAGCTCTGCTATTGCATAAATTCTATAATATTTCACATCGCGATACGATTACTTTACTCTTATATGATTTAATATTGAATATTTATTGACTGTTGTAATAAACCGTCTGTTGTCTATATTCCGTAAGATTCTCTTTTTATATCAATAAAAACAAAAAAAAAACAAAAAAATGCATAATTTTTCTCATATGATTTTATGCAATTTTCCATGTGGTTTCCTCAATGTATCCTGCAGAGTTCAACTGTGCGATTATATGCACTGTACACTTTCATTATGTGTTGTTGTTTTTTATAAAGTATGCATATTAAAAGGGGGAAAATATTCATATCCCTGTAATCTGTATGCTATTCTTATGAAATGCGAGCGAACAACTCAAACATCTGTAATGTGCTTTGAGATGGAATTACATCTGTAAAGATGTTTTGTTTTATTTTTAGTAAAAGTCTTTACTTGTGCTTTTTTTCACATTTTTTTATATTTTTTATTTTTTATTTTTTTTTGTCCTTTTGCCATATGGCTTCAAGGATCTTTTAAACTACATATACATATATATTTGAATGTTTTAACATTTATTTTTAACAGTCATTTCCAGCTTATTATTGTTTCATAAGAGACGGCAGAGAGAAACAACAAAGCATTAAATCACCGAAATAAAATTACATTTAATGTGATTTTAAAAATAATGTAATTTAAAATGCCAACGCTTATAATAATATGTAAACAATGAAAGTAAGAAGCTGATTGACGTCTATTGTTGATGCAATGTATGTGCAGGTATTGTCCCAGGTATTCATGGGGGAGCAATGGAAACGGTTTCGTTTGAAAATTTCAATTCTCAGATTTCTCCCAGCATCCTTAGGGAAATAAAAGTCATAAATTCACCGCCTTCTAACTGCTGTACCCTACAACACTTGTGACACGAGAGTGTATTAGGCTTGTGCCTCCGTACGCAACGCCCAGAATGATTTGAGATAAGACACATCTTTCGTTACATTGATCGATAAACACTCATTTTTTGAATCGATCTCACCTTGTATGTTCGTCTGTGCATCTTGTTTTCTTGCGTTGAACCTACAGGCTGCAATTTCATGATGTGGCAGCATGGGACACTTGACAATGTAATTGCATTTTTCCCGAAACACGGTTTTTGAAGACAAGTGACATAACTCATACAATTTTCAATTTTATACCCATCACCGAGGAATGGGCGGTATATTCTGTGGGAAATGCTACAGTACCTGCACGAAATGGAGAAATGCATAGCAAGATGCGTAAGAAAGTTAATCAAGTCTTTTGATATTTCTTGTAGGAGTTGCAAGGGAAATTTTTCTTCCCGAATAAAAATCCGGGTTGTTATGCAACACACGAAAGAAACTTTTAGAAACCCTTTAAGGTATATATATTCCTGCTTATATGTATTCTACATCTGTACGTTGAAAACGTTGTCCTGATCGCAAAAATCAGATCTTCAGCTGAAGTTTGGCAACAATATTTGTAGTGGGCCAAAACTTTTAATAGATTACACACCTAAAGTACACTATAAACTGAAAAGAGCTCTATTTTCAAAAGTAACAAAACATGGATAAATATTAAAAATTTTCACATACAACTCCCTGCGTGATCCTATAATATCTGCACCAAAATTAAGAAAATCGGCCAAAGCGGGACCAATGCTATTGAGTATCAAAACTTTATCTTTTCTGGAGACTTTAAATGGTGACTTTCTTACCTATCGTGGCCTTTATGTTTTTCCTTTTGTTCCCTTTTGTTTCTAAAGTGTGGCCATAGCCGAATATAATTTTTGAAGAATGAGGAAATGAGGCAAAAAATTGATAAGAGCAGTATATATATACGTAAGATTGCTTCTCTTGATTGCGTTGACTTTTGTTTCTTTAAATAAGATAACGTCATATGAAAGAGATTTTTATCCTCTTACCTCGACTGTTGGAAAGTGTAGAAAAGTTGGATGTTAAAAAATCAACTTAACACCTTCAACTTGTGCGAGAGATATATCTTTAATTTCGATTCAATTGTATTTAAAACGCTTAGTTATTATTCTTTTTCATTTGGATAGGAAGAAGTAAGGAAAGAGGTGAAGAGTGGCTGCACCCTAGTGGTTGCGTACATTTGCTGACTATTCATTCACTAAAGTACACACTGGGGTCTGAAGCCGCAAGCCATTCTTATCTACCCCGACTGTTCATTTGTTTTACGTAAGATTACCAAGACAACGTTAGCAGACACGATCCTTAGACACCATTTCGGATGACTCGCAGACACAATTGCCGCACCTTTCAACGATCATCTTTACATCTTGCATAAATGTGTTAAACAATTTTCTATAATTTTCTATAACATGAGAAGAAACAGAGAGAGAGAGAGAGGAAGGGAGAGAAATTTTTGCTTCAAGTAGCTTCTAAATCATTACAATCCTTACTAATGCCATGTTTCAGTCCACGTAATATATATGTATAATTATTTACATTCTCTTTATCTTCTTTCGGTTTGTGCATGCATTTTGTAGGCGTTCCACATCTAACGGTACTTTAAATACCAAAACTCTTTTGCAGAAAGTAAAACGTAACAAAAAAAAAAAAAAAAAAAAAAAATGAAAACGTAACCCTCTTCAAAGTCAAAGAAATGAGAAACCTTAATACCATAATGCAAAACTACTGCGCCCTAAGGCTATTATTTCATAAATACATACATACAAACATATTCACATGCATTCACGGGTATGAATATATAGACTATTGTTGCGAAAATTCTGAGGAATTCCTTAGCGGATTGTTTGTGTATATATTATGATTCTAAATAAAGCTTAACCGATATTTGTGCAGAGAACCGACAAAAACAAAAAAAAAAAAATAAAAAACAAAAAAGAAAGAAAGAAAAAAACCAGAAACAACCGTTGCCAGTAGAAACGATAAGGCAGGCATCACGATGATCGTTATATAGTGCACATTCAGTGAACACGTAAAATTATAAAAACGAATGTGCGTTTGTTTTAAGGGAATAAAGCATAACAAGCAAGTGATGACTTCTAAACAAGTCAAGCTACTTAAAGCTTAAAAGTAGTTGTTTTTTTATTTTTTTTTTTTGCTTCTTTGTTTTTGTGTTCTTGTTTACGTTTGCATCTTTCTTTTTGGTTGATTTTTCTAACGATTAAACAAATTCGCGGAAACGCAATAGCAAACGACACATGGTTTTGCTATATTCTTTTGCTGATGCTTTTAAAGAGAGTAAATACGATTGCAAAAATCACCTGCAGTTTCTGGGAATTCCTCTTAACCGGAATATAGCTTGCGAGATAGGATATACGTACAAAAGGAAGGAGATAAACTCTAGGCAAGAATGTTTTTGTCAAGGCTATTTAACAAATTAAAGCAACAGCAACAACAAACGAAGACGATGCAACTGCTACAATTTTGATGGCTTCGCTTTAATCTTTGTGTGTGTGTGTGTGTGTGTGTGTGTGTATGTGTATGTGTAATTTTGTGCTTTTTTTTTTTCTCTTTTTCCTTTTTATGGGCCTTCTTTCCACTACTTTAACCTAACGCTGGAGGCTAAGTCGGCAGTTATTTGATTTCGGTTTAGAACTTGAAATTCTAGGAATTAAACCAAATACCGAGTGTGTCTCTATAGGCACATATATGTATGCGTGCATATATATTTATACACATACATTTACGAAGCTTAAAGCTGCATTCAACCGATTTCAGTTCATTTTCGAATATTTGCGTTTAATTTATTTTTGGATTTTTTTCTTGTTTTTTTATTTCTTTCAACGCTAAGATTTTTAGGAAGAAAACAGCTCAAGAAAAAACAAATCGATATTTATTAAGGAAAACGGTATCAAATAAATATAGAATTACCAAACGTTGCCCTGCTACGTACAAACTTACAAAAATAAAACTATAAACCATAATTAAAAACATATATATATATATATATATAAAAAGAAGGGAAACATACAATCATCCCTACACTTATAAAGATAGGAGTATGAGGAAATTTGCGCATTTTAAATGAATTTATCATCCCATGATCCCATGACTGTTTTTTACGACCCTTTATTTTATTTCCACTATATTGATTCGAAATACCTTAAGGCATCATATTTAATATAATTCGTAGAAAGTCGCAATGCACTTATTGCGGGGTATAGCTACAGCGCGTATACTAGACTAAATTTTCTAAATTTTTAAAGTGCTTTAATTTAAACATGTTGGCCGCTCTATCCTCTTATTAAAACAGACTATGTTTTCCTCTATCTATTTGCTTCAATTAAGGCCAACGCCTTGAAACGATCGCTTAAAGATCGATGGATGTAAGCAATTTTGGTTCATTAGACAGAATCCGAATGGTAGCTTACTCGATTACTAGATTTATCCATACATGCCGCAATATCTATATTAGTTTTCTTGCATGTTTCGGTATCAAAACATTTTTTAATTTTCGTCTTTCGATTTTTTTTTACTAAAGTCCTCCGGTCGAATCCGAAAATTAACCGAACCGGTTGATGCCAAGAATGCAATTTTTTTTACTTAAATCCGGATGACGGATAAAGTCTTAGTGGTTGTGGTGACTTTTTTTCAAACATATCGAAGGATAGATGTATGTTTTTTTTTTTTTTGGAAACGCTTGCAACACCCCGAAGGCATCTGCAGAGACACTTTAGAGTATACAGCATTCTGTCTCTTAGTCTTTGTTCATCGTTGTAATGAGGATATCTGCCTTAACTACTCCCAGTCGAATGTTATTTTCTTACTTTCTATGGCAAAGTTGGTGAGTATAAGAAAATCAAAGTTAGTTTATGTAAAACTCTATGAAAATAGGCAAACTAGCATTCTTGTACGAGAAGCACGGGTAAGTGCAATGGTTTAGTTTTTTATATGATGTTGCAAAGTGTTACTGAGCACGTTATTACAAGTTAACGTCTTCTTAAAATCAGAATTTGAATCCCCCACAAGTAGTGCGAATCTTTGCTTCCGATTCCAATTAACTTAAACTCTGCGTATCCTTGATATAATAAGATAAGTTTAAGTCTTTTAAAGCTTACCTCGGTATTTGACTTATTTTCTTCAATTTCAAGGTATATTCCAGCACTGAAAATCGGTTATATATGCTGTCTACTATTTACTTTTTTTACAACACGACTCGCATGGTTTATAGAAGAAGAGGAAGTAAATGGTTTTTTTTTTTAAATTTCTGCAACTATCCATGAACTTCTGCCACCAGCTTTGTGTTATGGTCGAAGAGGAAAGTTATTGATCGGTTCGAATCGGACTACCTTTTCGAACACTGTTCATATAAAGCCTTAGTTTTTATGTCGGGTACTTAAGGATGATCCGTGACCCTCTATAATATATTCTCTCTTCTTGGTAGGATAAGATATTTGCTTTTACTTCAAAAATCATATATTTTTCCACATAAACTTTTAAATATTTTACATATTTTACATATTTTACAGTTTAATAAATTCGTTTCAAGCTTTATAAAAACTCTCCGCCTTTGTTATTGCTTCTTTTTTCCTTTTTAAATTTTTAATTTTCAAAAACTCGAAAACAATTCACCCTTCATTTCTTTAATCACAAAGTGAAATGAATTTCTTATCTGATTTGCATTGAAAATATGATTGATTTTTTTTTTTTCTTGCCATTGTCATTTTCGTTGCAGCAATTGTCGCGCTACTATCAACATAAGTGAGAAAATAGGCGACGGATATATCAAAATTAAGAATAAAAAAATATTAAAAAAAAAACAAAAAAAAAAAATAGATAAATAAATAAAGAAAAAAGCATTCGCCCTATTTTGTGAAAAAATATTCTCAAACATCAGCATCAGCAAACAGCAAGAACAACAACAAGCCCACGTCACGTCAGCTTCATAAAATATAATAGCAGCAGGCTACGATATCAGCATTTAAATGCTAAAAACGCATTTTATGCTTAAAAAACACAAATATTTAAAGAAAAATTCCCTTTGGCATCATTATCAGGAAAACTTGAAGACAAGCAACCGTCGCAAGCGTACAACGCGAAGAAGAAAGTTGCACAAAATTTCAAAATTTACGGTTTGGCCACAACGTTAACATAAAAAGAAAAAAAACGAAAAAAAAATTTTTTTTTTTTTTAATAAAAATCCTCACATCGCATAGAAACTTCGCGAAAAACGAAATTATTTAACACCACATGGAGCATTTGGATTGTTTGCTGAAAATCTAAAGAGAAAAATTCAAAATTTTGTAAAAATTTTGGTTCATTCTTTTTTGAAGAAATTAATAATCGACGTTGAAGAATTTGGATATTTTTGGTGAAAATTTTTGGCAAGAAAATTGTAATAACGCAAATAAAAGAAAGATGGATCCGCAACAACAGTTTTGTTTGAAATGGAATAGTTATTCATCAAATTTGGCGATAACATTCTCAAATCTATTCAAATCGGATCTCTTGGCTGATGTAACGCTATCGTGTGATGGTAAGTGTGAATTAATATAAAATTTTTTTCATCTTAATAAGTATATGTAAATGTATTAAATGCATACTCGCCAATCAGTTTGTGATATCAAAAAAAAAAAAAAAAAAATATGCTTCTCAACTATCAGGCAAAGTTCTGAATCGACTTAGCTCTATGTTTGCCGTTACGTCTGTCCGGCTGTCCGCCTGCTTTCTGTTGTTAAGAAAGTAGAAGAAAGGGAGTAAAAACTTCAACCGTCCAGCAATGTTTAAGTGAAACAAACATTTTTCTATGTGGTCAGTGCAAAAAGTTGCGGTTAATAGAGAGACACAGAGAGAGAGGTAGACAGAGAGGGGTAGGAGGGAATCGGCCAAAGTCGAACAAAAAATTCTCAATTGTGTTTCATTCGATGTGTGAGCCGAAAGCTCAAGACAGACACAATACAAATGCATTATGATTTTGACAAGTAGCAAAGGCCTACTTCATAATTCCCAACACTGTAGATAATACAATCATAACAGGCAGCTGACGTAACTGCAATTGAAATTTCATGAAAACGGCAAATAAAAAAAGGATTAGAAATACTTGCGTACAAATTCTCCAAAATGCTTTTTTTATACGAAGAGTGCATTTTTTAGAGCATTAAAGTGTTGGTGCCCTAAAATAGTGTAACTTACAATGGTTTCAAGAATGAATTATTGAAATCAGTGTAAAAGGAAGCTTTTCTACTGTACTATACGTACTATAGAACATAAGAACATTGCGCACGGCCTACTAACTTTCTTGGCCTTTCGTAGTTTGTCATGTCAATGTTTCAATCAAATCAGTTTTATCGTTTCTTCTTCACAGAAAGTCGTAGATATTGCTTGCGAGCTGTAGTGAGTTTTTGTTTAAACTTTTTATAATTTGAAAAATAAAACGAAAAAAAATAAATGCAAATAAATTTTATGAGACATTTGTGCAATTGAAAGAAGCCGTAGCAATATAGAAAGTAAAGAAAAAAATAGTTATGGCCGTTCGAGAATTTTAGAGATGATTGGAATTTATCGCTCAGCCATTTTCAAGGCGTGAGAAGCGTATAGTCACAAGAACTGCTTGCGTTCAAAAGTGAGTCTTTAAGAACAATATCACGCAGTCTGTGAAAAAAGAGTGATTGTATTTCTCTGTCGGTTTTCCTATAAAACTCTCATGAAAAATTCCCGATTATATATTGAATTGCTCTAACTGCACTGGTAACCAGGTATGATGCAATGTGTGACCAAAACTTGATGTAAATTCATTGAAAACGTAGTTCGGCAACGAGAGTGAACCTTCTGGAAATTGCATATAGATATATATATATATATGTATTGTATATACATAAGTAGTATATATGTATGTGAATTGTATAAACATATATATTATAGATATATATTGGATATATACGTGTATAATATTTACGCTTATATTTATATATCTATGCGTATATAAATATCTGCATAGATGTATGTGCACGTATGTATGTACATTTATACATTTATCCAATATATAAACATATGCTTATGTATTATAATATATAAACGCATTTATATGTAACGCATGTACATACTATATGTAATTATATATTATAGAATCGTATATATTATATACAGAGTGTGTATAGTCTATATGTGTATATATTCAAATATATATCTAATCTGTATGTATATATATTATATAGATATATCGATATGTTTATATATATAGACAATACATATAAGTATAAGCAATATGAAAGTATATATATGTACATATACATATATATGTATGTTAGGAATATATATATATATACACGTATAGGTATATATTTGTATGGTATATATTTGTATATGTGTCATTTCTAATACGTACCACCTCCTCCCGACAATTTTGATTTTCATTAGGTCTTTATAAAAAAATTCTTCTCTGACTACTAGATATAATAAAATGATCGGAAATTTCGAGAAGTCTTAAGGAACACAAAAAACTCGTTCAAATGAAATAATTTCATATTATATATTATAAATGTTATATGGTTTCGTATAGTAAAGTCATATACATTTAAATGATTTTTTTTTTTTTTTTTATTCCTAAAAACTTCCTTAGCTTTTGAAGTATTTTACTTTTCCAACGAGTAATAATATTCAAGTCAAATGAAGCAGAGAGCAGTGCACATGAGGTTCTTAAGCATGAACAATTGGCAACAATGGTATAATTCTGCTTACGAGACTACTTGGATTCTGTATATGTTATATTGTGTCCTAGTTTTCTTCTTTCTCCTCAACTCACTTCTCTTAAGTGATACATATATAAAACATTTTATTGCAAATTCCTTTTTCACCTCACTTTGTATAGATGATGTACGTACATTAGCAAGCATATATGTGTAAACATGTTTTAATTTTATTTACGTGAATGTCTGAGTAACGCTACTTTGGGTTTCGTTCTTTTATCATACGTTTAAAGGAATACTTGTTGTTTTTCTATAAAGTGTCGTCATTAAAACAAATTCTCTAAATTATAATAAAAAATTTGTTATTAAAGCACGAATTTGAACAAATACAATACGTACGGAATATCAACACGACATTAGCGAATTTGCGACAAATACAAAAAAAAAAAGACATGAAAGAAAACCTGACCTAAGCTAACATAATATCATCACATGATTACTTATAATGCGGCATCTAAAGATCTATATACTGGATTTCAAGCTTAACTTGTGTTTAGGTTTTTCATGCGTACATGAACGACAGAAAGAAAGAATGAAGGAAAGAAATGCTCTCCAAATGAATACTGAAAGCAATTGTTGTTCACGAAGTAAAAAAGGGGAAAACACCCTTCCCTATATTTATTTTCAACCCAATTTTCTACACTTTCTAAAATTAAGAATACAGAATTAATAGCTAATGACAGTTAGTCTTATACGAGCAAGCGCAACCTTGTTTTCCTTTCTTTCGGGCCAAGCTTATTTTGACAGCCTCTTACGATTTTACTTTTTCAATGATATAATCGTATGACATCGCAAGAATAAGTTAGGCCAATGCAAAAAGATTCATTTGTTACTTTTTTTAGAATTTTCGTAACTTCTTTCACTTACAAAACATGGATTAGCTCTAGACTGGGAACTTTTTACTAAATCAATGTAAAATGACAAGCTCAAGGACCATTTTTTTTATGTTAATGCTGAAAGCAATCTTGGCATATGAGCTAATCCATGTGCATTGTGTGTGTACATATCTCGTTCACTATGGTTTCACAGAAAGCCACCTTCTATAGTCTAAAAAGTGTTTTCTTTTGTTGGATTAGAAAAGAATAATTTCAAAATCGTTGGATTGCTGTAACCAGCCAAGTCCGAAAGCTCGATTCTTAGTTCTTTAAAACGGCTTATTATCCCGCCCATTTTTGATCGGCTTTGAATGACGTTCAGCAGCGCCTTACCGATCTATAGACAACATCTGGTAATAAATCATTTAAAGGGAATTTGCTTCAGATTTTTATTGTTAACTTACCGGCATATCAATATCACATATTCCTAAATCGTAGAACTAAGGCATACCTACATCTAGTACATTTTCATACTTTACTGTACAGCACCATACAGTATCCCCTGGGTTACCATATAATATCTCCTTTGCCTAGATGGATGTAAAAATGCCGTGCATTCGTCGCATCAGTAAAATATTTAACTTTAGTAAAGCCTGGATTTGTAAAGACTAGACGTCTATTCTTTCAAAGAAAGAATGTGCTCATTTTACTTTGTCATAGAATTTATTTCCTTAGTCTAAAGAAATTGGAATAAAAATACATTTGCAAGATTATTTTATTTATTTATGCATGTTTAGCAAAACCAAACAATAAAAAAGCCATTATTCTAAGCACCATCATCACAGGAACTTTACAAGCCATAAAGCAATCATTTAGAGGCTTTTTGTGTGGTTTCCGTGACATGATAACATGGAGAGAACCTTATTGTGACTATCATCGACAAGAAAACAGGTTGTTTTCAATGTACGACAACGCCTGAAATACATTTGAAAAGCTAAACATTTTACCCTAGATCAGAGGTCGTCAAGCTACAGCTCGCCCGTGACCGAATGACCCATCTGATTAATTCAAGTGAACCAAGCTACTCCATTTCCGAAAATAAGTTATAAAATATACACATAAAACAAACAGTTTGAGAATAAAGAAATTGAAAATAGACACCAAGAACAATATTTTAGTTCGATTAATATTAAGTAGATTCGGTCCTTCGTGCCCGAGATCATTTCGGAACCATCATTGAGACCTTCGAAAACATCATCAAATCTACAAAATCCTTTTTTTATTATAATCTGAAGTGATTAAAGGCTTATTGCGTAGCATTTAGGGCTAATATGTCGTGTCTGTGGAACACGATTCTTTCCCACTGTCCCTGCAGGCGGTGTTTCCTGTACTAACGTGCGATAATGTGTGGAACTATGTTTAGGATAAACCATCACGTCAAATGCTTTTATTCGAAAGCTGATTCTTCATAATCGTCTTATTCTAAAACGGACTGTTCTGTACCTTTACCAACAGACCAAAGGAAAGAAAAATTAAAGAATGAAAATACGATAAAAATTAGCGTTACTATCCTACAGGCATTTATCCTTAGCCGGTGGGCATTCTAAATAGTCGATCATGGCTCTTCTAAGATCGAAAAGCATTACATTTTCACACGTAAAGCACATACCAATACGTGACATGGCAGGTAGGCCGGAATTGTTGGTACAATAATTCTTCTTGATTTTAAATTTCAAACTCGGTAAGTAAAGCAAGAAAATGTAAAAGATGACGAATGACAAAGAGTTAGGAAATAAAAAAGTCGAGACATTTGATTTGTTTACCCATACTTTGGCAGCATCGAGGTGTCGCCTGAATTCAACATATTCCCATATGTCAAAGAGAATAAGTTGAATACAGGCAAAAACAAACGCTCAATACTTATTAGACGTTCTTGCTAGTCTCTATTTTATATTATTTCGCTATCCTTGCATGCGGATGTCCGTAAAATGCAAATTTGATAAAATGCTACCATAAATTTGCGCAAATTCAAAGATTTTCACACCACATAAAAACAAATGTTATTAAGTGTATATATATATATATATACATATATATCTTTATGAATACATATCCAAAAATGTGAGGAAGAAATTTATTCATGATTATATTTTTTTGCTTTTTATTATGTTATGAGAAGTGTTCATTTGTCTATATTAAAAATGACAAAAACAACAACATCGCCGGAAGGTGATCACATGCTAAAATATCTCAGAGCGCGGTTACAATGAATAACAGCCGCGCGGTCCCCAATAACAATTGAAAATACATCATCGTCATCATGTATACATATATATATATATATATATATATATATATATATATATATAAAAATGACAAACGAAAATAATCATAAAAATTACTTTCTTACATATGATATATTTTCATATAAATATATACATATGTGTCATGAGTACGTCTTCCATATATATCTATCTTTCTATCCTTTTTACATAACTTTGTAATAATGAAAATATATGAATTTTAATAAAACAAATATTAAAAAAAAAAAAAAAAAAACATTCATGACTGCTCTTAGAAATTCTCAATCATTCATTCATTTATTTGGCCCCTATATGACGTGTTTGGTCGTTTGCTGGGAAATGATTATATTGTGGCTGTTGGTATTTAATGCTTCATTGCTGACTTGAAACAAAATCCAAGGCAGGACATCAAAAAAAAAAAAAAAAAAAAAACATAGAATATAAGCAATGCATGCAAATATACACCTATTCATATGGATAAACGCGTATATTTGCTCATGCGAATATATGTTTATCTATATATTTTTGTTTTTTCTTTTTCATGATATATAGAAAGAAAACCACAATTATACATCCCAACCATTTTAAAACAAATAATTCTATAGGTATGTATATGAATGTGTGTGAATAGATATCGAATATGCTTTGAATGTCGGCAACCAACCAACACTAAAAACAAAAAGGATTCACATCTTTTGGTCATTGTTTGACGATTGTTGCGTACGCATATGCATGTGTATTTACAATTTTGGTTAAGAGTTTTTTTTAATAAAAAATAATACTTTTTTCCTCTCTGATTGATTTCAAAAAATATTTTTGTCGTCTCATATATATATATATATATATATATATATATTTATGCATATGAATATTTATTATTACTATTGTGGTTAGAGAGAGGGAGTGAAAAAAAGTCGTAAAAAATCAATCGCTTTATTGATTAAAGTTAAGTATGGTAGTAGCGTGGAACATGTACGTAAGAGAGTGAGTAGTGCGTTTGTATGTCGCATGTATTTGAATTTTAAATTCAATTGCTTAAGCCGCGAAAGGTATACCAATATACGGAGGAGTCTGAGGGCTACTTACGTACGTACAACTGTAAAATAGGATTGAGTGCCTCTCTCTAAAACCTTTTTTTTTTACACATATTGTTAAGGTGGACTTTGTTTTATTTTTCCTTTTGGTATTTCACGTAGTTGTTTGGATTATAATATCCAAACGCCAGACGCACTTCGGAAAATATTCCAACCTTTTCTCAGGGTTATATGGAGATAAATTCTTTATATTTTTTTTTTCGCCCAAAGTTCGGTGCTTACTTTGCCTTATAGATAGATATCAAAAACACTTTCGTTTTAGCTACGCAACAACAACAATATATGTTAGAGGACATGCACTATGTACGCAAATTTCGCTTGAAATTATGTATAGTTGTACGTGCATTGATTTTATTTTCATATCCTTTCCTCATATTGGCTGCTGGCCAAAAAGGTATATACATGTTCTACGATTTCTTCTTCGCGTTTCTCCTCCACTTTCCCGCCAGCGGAATGAACAAGTAAACGTACTTACTATGATGCGTAGGTAGTAAGTAGATTGTGTCTTGCTTTGCTCTGCTTTGCTTCCTTTTTTTCGACACAACTTCCTGGACCACATGATATTTTTTTCTATATTTATATTTATTTACAAATATATTTTTCCTGCTAAAAATATAAGCGAAATATATTTATATATGTATATTGTTTTTTCAAGTTCGTTCCGGGCAGACAGGACTCCCCAGACAAAAATATTTCACCTTACCCTGGCCACAAACAACATGCGACCTCTCGTCGCTTCTTTATTTTTCAGAAGGATTCATAGTAAAGTTTAGCGGTCACCACCCATCCACCCTTACACAGTTATTTCTTTTGTTTTTTAACAAAAATTCTCCCACCTTTAGCTGCTGCTGCTGCTGCTTACTGATAAAGTAAGAGTTTGTTCATAGAAGATTACCGTAATGGGTAAGGTAAGAATGTTTATATAAACATGCTAACGATGTTTGCGTATTGTTTGCTGATATGACTCTTGGGCAGGATTGCTTTTTCGTTAATTTATTTATGTACATGGGTACCACCATCAACAAATGACTTATCTGTCCTGTCCTTCTCAAGTACATTTCAATACATATTTTGAAAAATATGACAGTAAACATACTACATAGACCTTGAAACGAAACGAGTCTTAATCATCAAACGTTTAAATTAGTGTATGTCCATCAAAAGCTTTGATGTTTACGCAAAAGTTTTGCGTTTTTGTCATAAATATTTATAGCTAAACCTTTGGGGACAATTTTCTGTTATATTTTGCTGTAGAAAATTTTTCAGAATCATCGGTTCTTTTTTAAAGTTTCTTGATATTTTATTATGGAAATGTTTGCAAGTTTTCTTCAAATTAATTAAGTGTGCGTCGCACTTCGATGAAAAAAATGACGCTTTACCACTTTATCGCTTTGAAGTGTATATATGTAATAGGTTTATGAAGCTTCTTAAGAAGAAGATAGCTTCAAAGCACATTGCAGTCTGGGAGCAAGCCAAGACATTCGTGACCGTAAGATCTTTGCAAAAACTTTTTATTCATAGATCTTTTTATTATCGAAGACTGCAGGTCAACCCAGCATTAAGGATCTACGCTAAAATATACTCCCTTAGAAGAAGCCGATCGCTATATGCATAGATCGCGTTTGCCATTGTCGGCAGACCGATAGATGAACAAGCGGGAATAGTATTGTGTATAATTGTGCAGAAACTATGCAGGATCCATGCAGAATAGGCTTCACTTTGTGAAACAATACAATCTTTTTAATAAAAAAAAATAAATAAATAGAATAAGAAAAGTTGTGAAACGCTGCAGAGGACACGGACCATCATTCATTACCTTTCCTTACATATCTTACAACTTCACAGTAATTTATGAGAAGAACCTGAACCGTTTTCAATAACATTCGTTCTCGGGCCCAAAGATTTCTGTGTACTAAATTTCATCAAAATATCTCAAAGATTGCGACCTGTAGCTAAAGATGCAAGATAATGAGATCGTCAGGCGGACAGACGCGCTTTATATCGATGCAAAGAGAAGACCTGAGTCGATCGGTATAATAAAAGATGGACCTTATTCAAGTCGTTCTGGCTGTTGCATACGCCCACGCAAACTTAACACACCCCTGTACCCCAGGTGGGGGACGAAATAAAATTCATTTGACTAAATAAAAATAAGTTAGTAATAATTTAAACTTTTTTTTTTAAAAATATATTTGTTAGTAAGACAACGTGTTACTCTTCCTCCATAATCTCTTAGCAGTAGTAGTGTCTTTCATCGAGTCTTTTCCATAAATTTTCCTTTTCCTTCCGTCTTTGCTTTTATGATAACACATGTTTTTTGTTTATGATTGCCTTGATGGCTTTTTTCCGTTAAGCAAAAGCTTAGCATTTATGTTGTGTGTTTTCTATATACAGTGCGACAATAACAACATTAATGCATTTATTTTATGAAGACCTCAGGTGGGTAGCTAGATAGGCTTAGAAATGTAATTTCAATCTTTTCCTTCCACTCTTACTAAAATGGCAAAGTAAATCGCTGACAGGACATTCAACTTTACGATGCTCCCAATTGGCGAGCAAATCATCATCTTTGAGAGTACAATACATAAAGCAAAAACAATAATTTTCATTACTCATGCCAAGGACGGCAGCTTGTCAAATGAGGAGAAACGTCAACGGATTTGCTAGTGCACGTTATTTGAGATCAACCTTTTTTTTTGGACAAAAATTTAAAAATTTTAAATTTTCTACAAACTTATTTAAAATTTTGTTCACGCCTAACAAGTAAAACAAATAAAAACGGTATAAACGACCAACAGACGTATCATCATTAAATACTCTATGCGGCTCTGCTTCATACTGTTATTCACATGACGATTTTCCAAAATGAAGCTTCACAGTAGAAAACATGGTCGAAAAAGTTGTTTGAGCAAACCATTTTCAATAGCGTTCGTTGTCGTCTTGTGCAGAAAGGCGTCCGGGCAACAAATTCCGTCAGAAAAGCTTAAAAATTGCGACCTCTTTGTTGAATTCAGAAAGCAAGACTGACGGACAGACAAGTTTATATCTGATCCGAAACATGAACGTGGGTCAAGTTGCATCAAAACTGCTTGAAGATTGCGACGTGCAGATTTAAGAAGAAGAACAGGATGAATCGATCGGTGTTTCTATTTCCAAACCTTTTTAAGTATTGTACACACATGCACAAACGTTGATATACTCTTGCGCCGTAAGAGGTGCAGAATACAAAAACATCTTTCTCATCTCACAAATCCATTTGAAATAGAATGAATCCATTCATTTGGGGCGGTCCTGCATAATATGTCAATAAAAGCGCTAAACATTTATGTATGAAAAACCAACGCCATAAAATCACTAACACTTGCACATTTAAAACCAATTCATTATCAAGGTTTGTGTCTCGTGTATTTATAATTTCATAACGAGTAGAAATCTAATTTAATCTCATCGCCTTTATATCTAGTACGCTAAACGCAGAATGATAGATTCTTAGTTAAAAATAAATCATATTTATTTTATATAGAAAGAAACTTTAGTTAGATAAGAATGATTTTATTGGCATTTCTTTTTCTTTTTTTATCAAAAAAGAATTTTACGGGTGCAGTAAAACTTCAAAACCACGAAATGCTTACATTCGAAAATTAAAAATTCACAAAAATAGATTATTTAAGAAATATTGAGCCGAAACGAGACGTTCCTCTCTCAGCGGTTCACATATATATTTTTTATTCCCCTCTTTTTTTTTACTTTTTAATCCATCGATATAAAACAATATCTATATTTGTCGTATGTATTCCTTGGCCAAAATAACTTACTACTAAGGCCCGCTTTTTGCAGCAATAACCCAAGTAATCGGCCTAGACTTTTATACGTATGGTAAAATAAAGCTAAAAACTTTTATTTAATATTATTTTTTTTTTTTCCGAGTAAGTAAAAAAAAATAAACAAAATAACAATGATAAAAAAAAAAAAGTATTAAAGTGCTAATAAAAAATGAAAACAAAAATATAAAGTAATAAACAAGTGAAAGAAATGAGAAAGAAAAGAAAAAGTTGCACAATTCTAAGATTTTTGAAGATCCCTAGCAAAACAACTACAACGCATATGAAACGTACACGCGCTAAATACTGAAAATGTTTTTTTTTTATTTTTTATTTTTTGTTCTCTTAATTTGAAATATAGGCGAGATTAGCTGCAGAGAAATTCTGTTTCAAGTGCATACGTACTTTTTTTTGTAGATATTCCAGTTTTGCATTTCCATTGCGCGTGTGTGTTTCTTTATAAAAATATCATTCCATGTGTTAAAACGAATATTCGATACCTATCGCCTCTAAGATAAATATATACCGTTAGGAAATCCGCTTAGCCATTGGTTGTGTTGTTGACATATTAGTTATTAGCAGCAGGTTATTTTTATCGTAAATATTTGATATTCCCTGCGGCCATATATTCCTAGCTAAAGTCTCCTGATCGATATTGTTTTTCTAGGCATTAAATCCTGTTTTGTGCAAATGCTTGATTTTTTAAAAATGAAAGCTTGGTTTTGACGAACAAGTGCACTTGATGAAATATTCCACATGTTATGAAATCGAAAATATATTGAGGATAACGTGACTGCGTGTACGGTGCATATCAAGTGAATTGTGCTTCATTTTGCAGTCTAGACATTGCAGTTATATGATATTCTGAAGAAAATTACCCTACATAACTGAATAACATTAGTTCGAATTAGGGTTTTTTTTGTCTTAGTGGTTCCGTCAACACGTAAAATTTGTTCTTATTGAAGCGAGTTGAATCGACATTGCATTCCAAAAAACTCGTAGTGTTTTGTGGCTTATCGTTTGACGGCAACCATAGAACTAATTTCTTTCGATGGCTGATGAGAGAAGAAAACGTACGTAGAATTATAGACATGGGAATAGCAAGATGATTCTACGTGCCACACAGCTAATGCCAGTCTCGAATTTTGAGGGCGAAGTTTGGCTGAAAACATGTGGTTCTTACAGGATGGTCCTACGTGCCACACAGCTGTTACTACGCTCGATTTGCTGAAAGAACAGCTCTGTCAACGGATAATTTCTAAAAAGGTGGATATGCGAATTGGCCCCCCCGGCCGTGTGATTTAATCTTCACAAAATTTTTTCTTTAAGGATACATCAAATCGGGGTCTGCTAAGAAAGGTCACTAGCTTTGGAGACTTTGTCATATTTGAAAGCAAACATTCGCCAGTATAATGCAGGCATAACGCAACTAATGCTCTATGGAATGCTTGTTATAAATCAAGTCTGTGATTACAGCATCTGACCATAGACCGATTGACTTCTGATCATGGTATTCCACCAATTGTATTTTGTTGTTACATAAGTCTTTATAAGACATTATAAAAATTATAATTCGCAAGGGATTCGTGCTAGAACAAAGTATTCGTGTAAAAAAGTTTAATTGTTATTTGTTAGGCCGTGTAAAACACGAGTTGCGTGTGTTATGCAAATCCTTGATAATTCATTTTCGTCTTAAACATTTTAGTGTAGAAAATGCTCTCAACTGTGGCAAACCAATCAGAAAGTTTAATAAGCATTACGCGAGATAATACCTGATAAATGTGGAAACAAATTACCCCAATCCACACAGTTTAATACGTATAAGATAAACAGGAGATTCAGCTTAAAAAAAATAATTTTGCTTAATTGTAAAAATTTGACCAAAAATGAATGCTTCAATCCCAAAGAATCTTTTCAAAGTCCAACGATGTATGTCTCCTTTCATTGCGTCGTCCTAAGCCAAATGGTATTAATCGAAGGGCATTAATCGTAGGATGAATTTTAGATCCAAAACAAGTTACATTCCCGTTGACTTGTCAGATTTGTATCGCTTGAACATTTTTCACAAAACCGATAAGACTTTCGCTTACTTATTTATCACGAAACGTTATTTATTTCTCCTCTCTTAGCACAGAAGACAATTGTAACATTAGTCTTGTTTTCTTCACCTGCCCGGAAAACAAACTATTGCTCGACGACAAGCAATTAGGAGAAAAACGCCCATAAAAGTATGTGCCCTCCATGTTTTGCGTTCTTAAAAAAAAATCGGTAGCAAGCTTAGAACCAACTCTAAGAGGATATTGAGTTTTAAATCATTTTCTTTCCTCTTCTTCTTACACATAACTGCTGCTGTTGCTGTTGTCTGAAAACAAACATATACCTCGCACGCGTAAAAGTGTGTAAAGAAAAGATACCACAAGTGCCACATAAATGAAATATAGAAAAAAAAAAAAAAAAAAAAAACCGCCATCGCAGGGAATAGAAAGTATAGCGCAACTTTTAATGAGATTTGCGGTAGAGCGACGTCTTTGTAAAAAAGAGAGCAAAACAAAAGAATTTTATAGAAAATTTTCACGCAGCATATGCAGCACAGATGGAGAAGAAAGCTATGATTTTACGTTCAAACTATAGGTACATAAAGGTACCCACCCACGCATCCTTTTAAGGAGAGTTTATATCCAGCATATTTAGTTCAAGAATTCTTGCAAAATTTTGTTGCAGCTTGAATGATGATTTGACCAAAATTTCAAAACGTGAGACAAACAAAAATGAATGTCGATAATTTTCGTTTTCTTTTCTTCAATATTACTTGACAAAGTATGTATGTAGGTTGCGGTACTCGTTTCACTTGGTTTAGTTTGCCCACATCGTTGTTAATAATACATCGTCGTCATCGTCGAAGGAAAAGTTGTTGATGTCGTTAAGATTTTGGTGCGCCATTCTTCAAATGTATTCGTAAGAGGGTGATTAGGGTGTTCCATTTTTCTGCTTAACATTCAAGACCAAGGAAATCGTTTTCCTCTTGTAGTATATACTTTCAATAAATATATATATATATATATATATGTATACACTTGGCCTCATTTCTCTATTGTTGTTGTATATAATGTTAAAAAACATCTATTTATACATCTAGGAATAAACTTGTACATACCTTCGCTTTATATGACATGATTTTACGGGTTCAAGGTCTTTTTGAAAGGATAACTTTTTTTTTCCTTTTTTTTTTGCTGTTTTTGTCTGTATTTTCCTTCGCATTATAATGTATAAACACAAAAGCATCCAAGGTATTGTATGAATAAATGAAAACCACCTGTACATTTACTATCTAAAAGTATACTTCTTATTTTATAATTTGCTGAAGCCTAAAGATATGTCGTCGAATTTATTTAAAAAAGGAAAAATTTTTTCTACTTTAAGGCATGGTTTTTAAAGCGCATAAATTAATTTTGGCTGCCTGCTCTAAAAAGTTTGCCGACCTCTTCGAGACGACGCCTACAAATGGCCAATGCGTGGTCATATTAGAGGCTACGTCTTCGGACAATATGGCCGCTTTACTAGAATTTATGTATAAAGGAGAAGTGCATGTATCACAAGAGGCCCTTAATAGCTTCCTGAAATCTGCTGAAAATTTACAGGTAATTTGAAACTACAAGCCCATAATGAAATATAAAAGCCATAGCTAAAAGCAATTATTATTATTACCGTTTGCTAGGTGAAAGGATTATCCACAGAGACCGGTCGCTTAGCAGCTCAACAGGCTCAGCAGCATATAGAATCGACGGCTTTAGAATCACCTAATGGTCGTCGCAGTATGCGTAGCATTAGCAGTGGCATTAGTAGTTGTGGTAATTTAAGTAGTTCAGTTATGGGTGGAGGTCTTGTAGCGGGCAGTGGCAATAACGCAACAGGTAGCCTAAATGTTCCTGTTAGTGGTGGTATTGGTAGTGGCGGTGGTGGTGGTGGTGGTGGTGGTGGTGGTAACAATAGTGGTGGTGGCAGTGGTCCCGGCGGTTTGGGAATTGGTACTGGATTAGGTCTTCCTGATCGCTGCCCTAGCACAGGTGGTATTATAACAGGTCCGCCCGGAGTAATGGGCGGCGGTAACAATATAGTCGGTGGACCCCCCGCTGGTTTGGGTAACGGCGGCGCTGGCGCCGCTCACCATCTCGGTGGCTCTACCGGCAACCTTAAACAAGAATGCGATTCCCTCATGCTTCCCAGTAGTAGCTCAACTATGGGTACTATGCCTTCATACGTGCCGCCCATGTACCACCGTCCAATATCATATGAGCCATTGCGCAAAAGAGCCCTTCGCAGTCCTTATGCTGAACAAGAGATACGCGGCAGTGTACTAAGGGATGGCTCAAAAAATCCATCCGAGTGCCCAAGTCCCATCAGTAAACCGCCCTATCATAGGCCATCGTCCAGCGCTTCATCAAATGCACCCACCGAAGCGGACACTATGCACTCTGAAAGAGCTTCGCCCCAATCGAGGTATTGCATATTGAAATTAATCTTTTAAATAACTTCATTTTACTAACTAAGTATTTTTCTTTCGCTCTTTGTATATCTGCTAATGACAAACAAAGTCGTTACGATAATCATAGTCCGAATACTACAGTAGCTGGAAATTGTAGTGCACCTGTTAATATGGACAGATCAGTGAAATCTGAACGCAATAACGGCAGCACGAAAGAGCCACTTAATGATGAAGAGCATGACGATTTGGAAGAGTCCAGAGAAGAAGTGAGTAGTGTTAATGGAAAAGCTCTTTTTCTCGAAAATATATTGCGAATATTTTCTTTCTCTCTAGAATTGTGCAGAAGATCTGCGAGTAAAATTGGAAAATTCCAGTTATTCACCACCGCCAGCACCGCCCACAGCAAATGCATCGCCAACCACCCCGACAGCTTTACTGGAAACACTAAAAAATCCAGATGGCACATTACCGGGAACATTGGCTGCCTCAGTAGCACCAGCCGATATGTTAAATCTGTGGAATGCTACCAAATTAAATAATAAAAACAGCGGTATGGTGAATACAGCAGATGGTGAGTGGAATGAACTAATTAATAATGTTTAGCTCTCTCTTAATTATCTCTGAAAACCAAAATGAACGAAAAATTGAAAAATTATTGTGCTTTAGGTAAAAAACTGAAATGCATATATTGCGATCGTTTGTATGGTTACGAGACGAATCTTCGAGCTCATATACGGCAACGACATCAGGGTATACGGGTGCCTTGTCCGTTCTGTTCCCGTACATTTACCCGTAACAATACGGTAAGACGTCATATTGCACGTGAACATAAACAAGAAATTGGTTTAAGTGCTGGTATCACTATTGCACCAGCTTCAGTGGCTGCTGCGGCAGCGGCGGCCGCTAATCATTCTCAATAGGATGCGGCCGCAACAGCGGCAGCAGCAGTAGTTATGAGTGCGCATAAACAATCGAATCGAATGAGTAAACGTAAATCTTTAAAAATGGCATTAGAAAAATGCATGCAAAGACGCGAAGCGGCGGCTTCTTCGACGTCATCAGATACAACACAAATTACCTCTAATAAGTTAACAACTAACAATGAAGGCGGCGACAACAGTGTTGATAATATCAAAAAAGTTCAAGTAATGGCAGAAGGTCGAAAAAGTTCCATAGAAGAAAGGGATGTTGATCGTAAAGAGGAGCTGACGATATCTACAGATGTTGTTGAAGAAAGTACCGAAACTGAAACGTCTGTGGGTACATCAGCTGAATTGCTGGCATCAGAGACGACGACGGTTGGCGTTGGTAAGTTAGGTGAACCTAATGAAGAGGAAAGAGACAACAAAGAGAAACGGGAAGACGAAAGAATGACGATAAATTCATCAAAAAGTTTTACTTTCGTTAATGATACTGAGAAGCCTTTAGATGCCACAATGTCTCGATTGATGCACGAAGAAAAAGAAGCTGAACGAAATAAAAAATTAGAATGGGAACGACAACAACAACAACATCAACAACAACATGACACTGCCATTAAAGAATATTTAACCCGTAGCAGGGACGCAAACAATGAGCCACGTCTTGCAGAGGAAAGAATTACGTACCATCAAAGACCGCCTAAACGATCTTTAGAAGAGAATTAAAAGTGAAATTTTTTCAAATGAAAAGAAGAGAGAAAACATTGCGCACTGTTTTTCATAGAAACTACTGTTGCAACCGCTGTTGCACGAGCGAAACTAATAATTATTACTGCATAATATATGTGTTAACTTTATTTGACGTTCTTGGAGAAACGCTTCAACACGCTTGAATGAAATGCCACGAAAAGCCTAAAAGCATTTCAGTTAAACATTCAATTTTTTTTTTTTGTCTGTTTTTCTTTTTCTTTTTTTTTATAAAATACCGTTATTTGTGTAATTCCATTAACATTGCTTTCTCGCATTTATCATATAAATATTGTCTTTTCTATTTTCTTTTCTTTTTTGTGCCTTTGGTTAAATTTTTTTTTTATGATTGATTGCTTGCCCTTCTTCTTCTTCTTGTTTTTCCTGTGGTTATTGCAACCATCAAAATATTTTTGCTAATTTTTTTTTTTTTTTTATATCTGTTTTCGTAACAACAATCAAATAATAAATTAAATGAAAATTGATAGCAAAAAAATAAAAAAAAACCAATTGAAATAACAGATTCAAAGAAAAAAAAAAGAATAAAAGAAAGAATCCGACTGAAAAATCGTTTTCAGGGTGCTAATTGAAATATAATAAGAAGAAGAAAGATAGATAAAAAAAAAATATCACACACAACACCAAAAGCAAAAAGAAAAAATTTTAAATATTTTTTTATACAATAACTATCAAATTGGAACAATTTATAAAGCGCTTTGCGCATTGAAGATCCCTATTACACAAAACAACACAAACAAAAAAGAAAAAAAAGTTAAGAATTTACATATGGAAAATAAAAGCCTTCTTCAAATAGTTAAACTAAAAAGAAAAAGTATATATAAAAAAAGAAAAAAAAAAGAGAAAAGAAAACAACAAAGCAACAAAGTTTGAACGTTTTTGGATTGCCTTCAAATCAAATTTATTCATATTTTTTTTTTTTTTGATTTTTTTTTTCTTTAATTTTCTTAAACGAAAGCAAAAAAAAAAGAGAAGAAAATTCATCTAAAGTTATTTTGCAATAGATTTTCTATACTCAGATCACTCAAATGATATGCAACAATAGTACCTAAAACGAAACTGAAACTGAAAAATCAAAATACGCGCACACAAAACCTTAAAAAAAAAACAATAGCCAAAAAAAGCAATAGTTTTTCTTTTAAAAAATTTACAAATAAAAAAAATAAAAAAAAAAAATATATAATTAAAAAAAAAAAAAAAAAAAAAGTAAAAATGAACTAAAAACGAAATAGTCTGAAAATAGTTTAAACTTACAAATGCTGGCTTTATAAACAAGCATTAAAAACCAATACAAAAAATGAAAAAAAAAACTATACAAAATAACAAGTACAAGTTCTTTAAAAAAGCAATTATTAGAAAAATTATAATTTTAAAGCCCTTCCTCTCTTCTCCATTACTCTCTTATCCCTCCCTCCCTCCTTTTTCTCTCTATCTCATTTCTTTTTATTTTGAAAGCATACATCTTTTTTTCAATTACCATAAGTGTCATTATAAAAAAAAAAGTTAAAACTACGAAGCTAGCTGAAGCCTTTAAGCCTTGAGGTGTTAACTTTAGCTTGCATTGATTTTCTCTAATTTTTATGCCCACTAACCAATGTCATTATTGAAAAAAATTCAAATAACAAGAGAAATCTGCAAAGGCCTCGAAGCTTGAAGTCCTTAATTTTTATATCCACTACCAATGTCATCACAAAAAAAAGGGAAAAGAGCAGAAGCCTCTTTACAGTTTTTAAGCCTCTAAGCTTGACGTCTTCCGTTCATCTCCCAATGATTTCCAGTCTTTTCTAATTTTTATATCCAACTACCAGCGTCATCATAAAAAGCCAAAATTATGAGAGAAATTAGAAATGAGGCACAGTAGTTAGGCCTCAAAACTTGAGGTCTTAAGTTCATCTTGCTACGGTTTGCAATTTTCTCCAATAAGTCGTTATAAAGACAGTGAGCATTATAGGAGAAAACTAGGGAGACCTCTTTGTACCTCGCTTGAGGATAGTCACCTGTAGTTTGTTCTTATCATTCCACTAATCAATTTCCCTTTTTACGTCGATTAGAGAAAACTATTAAATACATATATTTGGCCTTCAAACATGTATCTGCTTATACTTGTGTATAGCACTCGAGTATTAAGATATAGGGCTTCCGCTTTCTCGGAGCTTCTCGTTTTCAACGTACTTGCATCTCAATTGTAAACAATTTCATTGAAAAATATGCTACAAATTGGCTGCAAGTTTCACTGCGAGGCACCGAGCGATTAAATGCTGTTCTTTGTGCGTACAATTCATTTCAAATGTACCAGGCCAGCATAATAGGAAAGGGAGACGAATCGTCTCAATCGTCTTGAAAGAACCATTGACGAAATGTACAAATTTGAAAAACTTTTTGCCACACGCTCGTGAGCACATAAATAAGAAAGATGTCGAAATTTGCACTTTATCTTAAGGTGTAGTGGGTATAGAAAATTCGTCTTGGGAAGAATGTATTTAACTGCTTTCTTATATAAATATACCAATCTTATGTTTTAAATTCTTCCTTTTTCTCTTATCTCGCTAATGAAACACACGCGTTACTCACATACAATAGTATATAAAATAGTAAAAAAGAAATATAAAACTCTGCTTATATTTTACACAAAATAACTGTTTAACATAAAATAGTAACCACATGTACCTGCAATAACAACAACAACAACAGCAACAAAATAAAACGTTTTAATAATAAGAAGAATTTACTGTGAAATATGTCGCAACAAAAAGATGAGTTTTTCCAACTTCTCTTTTTCTCTATGAAAAAGATACTAAAAACGAGAATGGAAAGCTTTTCCCAAATTGTGATCCCTTTCACAGGATTTTCTGTGTTTCTTTCGCACATAGACACAACACATAGACACAAAAACACATACACGCATGCACATATGGCCACGCACACATACATATATTTTCCTTAATCCTTTTGGCAATGAAAAAATCTTCTTATATCCAATTATTATTAATTTTTAAAAATACTTTCTTTTTTTTTTTGTTTAAACATTCGTCTTCCTTTTGTTAGATGTATGTTGGTTAGAAGAAAGAAAAGGCGTTTGAAAAATATGTAATTCTCACGATCAATCGGAAAAAACACATTTCGAAAGCGAAAGATGATAGTGCAAGTGCGCGAATGAGCAATTACGTTGAAAGTGAAACGTAGTCGTAAACCAATGCAGGCTGAGCAGAAGAGACGTGATTAGTCATCCTAACAAAATACATGCTGCAAAGTCAACCGCCAACGCGGCAGTAGTGAGGGTGCTATTTGAAACGTTTTGATATGGTGAAGTGACGGCAACGCTTTTATTGCCGCTGGGATTTCGACCTGATCTGCCCTGTACACTTATGTGATTAATGCTAGGAACGTTCTCATCTTTTTAGAGATAAGAATCGTGAAGCCTCTAACAAAAAATCATATAAGAATATGGGAAGACTACGTGGAAATCCTGACGCCAATAACAGCGTTGCCGTGACTTCACCATGTCGAAAGTTTTCATATACCGCCCTTGCTATCTATCGCCGTTAGTGATTGCTTTTGTAGCAATTTGTTCTCTAGGACGGCTTTGGTCAGCTCTTGGACCGATCGATGTTTAAAGTTACCTCACCGGGCGGGGCAGTTCTCTTCTTCATCATCGTTCTTGTCGTCAGAGCTGTCGTCTTTATTGTTTTGAACATTTCTAGGTGCGACGCCTATCTGTTCCTTCTTCACGGTTCCGCTGACTTGGAATCGCTCGATTGAGGTTCACATCATCAGCACCATTTTCATCAGGTTTAGGGATTCCATTTGACTTCTCGCGTTTCTTAGCTGTTTTCTCAATGACGCAGATAGCCTCAATTAGGACGTATAACGTAATCAGTCGCCAAGTAACTAAGAGAGCAAGCTCACTAGCTCACTATGCAATCAAGAATTCATAGAGCATTGTTGTTTTATGCCTCAACTGGCAGTTATGGTCCCATCATCAGGGTTAAATCCAACTTCTTTAAAAACATCGTCATTATTTACTTTTCAAAGCGGCTTCATTGGACAAGTTCCAGCTTTCTTTGCTGGCCGACTTTGACTGCTGTCAGTGGCAATTTTTTTAGGTATAGTTGAAAGGAATCCCGCCATTTTCTGCTACAATCGTTGGAGACTCCCTATCTACATCGTTACTAGGGGTATCTTCCGCGTCCATTTTATTGGTGTTCTCATACTGTAAATTCTATAATAAGCTTCTATAGTGCATTCCATGTTTATACAAGATGTATAAACTAATGCAAAACTAATGCGCGATAATCTCAATCCAACCTTCACTGGTAGGCATTAATAGATTTGTTGTACCTACTAATCTGCTGTAATCTCAGTTATTTGAAATCAACTTGAGAAAGTCATGAGTAGTATGGGAATGTCAAATTAAAAAAGGGCATAGAAAAAGCCGTTAAGAGCGATCTCGATAGATATGTCGATAGATAGCGTCGGCATTTGAAAAGCGTGGGCTTCGCTTCGGGTAAATCTTAAAAAAATTTCCACTGACCGCCGCGGGTCGAAGCTGACCAGCAAAGAAAGCTGGCACTAGTCGAATGTAGCAGGTTGAAAAAGTTGAAGAACAACGATGTTTCTAAAGAGAATGATTTTACCTCTGATGATATCGCTCCGCAAATCCTACCAGAGGCAAATCGAAACTTTGCATTTAGGCAACTGTTAAAGGACCTCGACGACCAGAGGAAATGCTTGAGCCAGTGGTGTAAGAAAGCCAATCCAGTTGATCGCGTCATTAATTCCATAGATTTTAAATTCTTTAGCTCTTTAGCCGTAGCCATTTGATTGTTATAGTGCCGAGAGTCTCATTTTTGTGACCTTCTCACTTATTACATTCTGGCATTCAAATACCAAATATATCGAATCTGATTAAGTATGCCGGTACCGCCCAATTCTTTCACAAGACAGCTTCATATCAATATCTTGTGCCGCCTATCAATTTTCACACGGAGCCCACTTGCCCAAACAAATTTTGTTGTAGAACATATCACAAATATTACCCGCTGGAAATTCATTGGTCATGCTCAGTTAAGCGAGCACAGATTTTAAGAGGCAATTAAAAGCTAAATAATGTTGAAAGCACATAATCGCACAGCTTTTAAATCGTCCTTTTTAAGGAATGATTTCTGAATACCGATAAGAGAAGCCTTTCAACGCCGCAGTGTAGGAGTAAGCTCGTTATATTGAAAAAAAGCTTCCAAAAAAAAATAGGGTTATTTTTGACAAACTTTCGACAAATTGTCGTCAGTCTGTTGTGGTCCATTTTGGTACTCAACCATGTAATGTTCAACTTTAAAATGTTGCAGAAAGTCTCTACACTACGGTCTAAAGTAGGAAAAGAAATGTATGTTTTCGCTTGCAAAAATCTTCGGTTCAGTGGAAGAGTCCGACTATAATGTGTCAACATAATATTTTATTTAGCTTGGTTTAAACGATCCTGGCAGAAGTTAATATGGGCATGAAAATAGACATGGATTATTGGATTCGAACAGTTGTATAAACGTTTTGATCTCATTTATTTTGGCAGTGCACTTGAGCCTTTCTTTCGAGAGATACTATTCTAATAGATGACATTTAACCTGAGGTTATCGTTCCAAGGTATTAGAAACTACTACGGACTGTACGGCCAGGAAGAGTTTTAAGTAAGAAGAATGAGAAAAAAATACTCTAATCCTTGGTTTGAGTAATAAGATAAGGTCAGTGATGATAGTGTAATTCGTAAGTCCAGAAGAAGTTTAATGTCAGAGAAAAATCGGACTTTCTTGTACGATTCGTTGTGTTACAGTTTTTCACTACTACTTTTCTCTCTAACTACATACATAATATTTTGGTATTCAAAATTTTCCAAATGTTTTTTTTTACCTTTCTTTCTTTCCATTAATGCATTTATTTTCGTAAACACTAAAAAAAAAAAAAAAAAAAATGATAATTGGGTGCCTATGAATTAATTATTAATAAAGAAAATTTTTAAAAAAAAAATAATGTAGTTAAATTTTTTAAAATAAAATATTAAATAAAAAGTAAAATATGAGAAAAAAAAGTATTTTTAAAAAAATAAACATGAAAAGCAAAACAACAGCAAGGAAATAGTAATTAATTTCAATAACAAATAAAACAATACAACAACAATTCAAAAACGTTCGCAGAAACTTGCTAAAAAACAAATTTGTTTCATAAAAAAATAAGGGAAAAAAGAACAAAAAAGAACATTTTTTTTTCTTTACGAAAATTAAGAAAAACATACAAAAAATCAAAAAAAAAAAAAAAACAAAATCCCCTTTGGCACACCTTTGGAAAACCTTTTTTCAACAACAACAACAAGGCAAACAAAAATGGTTTAGAATTGCATAAATGGCGGACTCGCGCGCGTTCGCAATTCCAAAACTAAATTTCAAATGAAATGAAAATAAAACAAAATTCAAAATTATAACTTTTTGGCTTTTAAATAATCATTTGATTTTTGTATATTTTTTTTTTTTTTTTAGTTTAAATTTAAATTTAAACATAAAAGCGGAAACAAAGCAATAAAAATTATACGAAAAAGAAAAAACAAAAAAAAAACCAACATAAACATGTACATAAGTTACGCTTTTTCCCTTAAAACCACTTTTTCTAAGCATTAATTAAAATGAGAAAAAAAAAAACATTTATTATATAATATAGAAATGCTAATATAAAATATCAAAATTAGAAGATAATTGATGACAACAAATATTATCTTTTAGGTTAAATTATATTAATATTAAAAAAAAAAAGAAAAAAAAAAAAAACAAAATGTAAAATTAGACATTATTATATATAAATAAAAACAAAAACGTTAAATGATATTTTATACAATAATTGTATCGAGCCACAAATCCTTCTTTATTAGAGCGTTTGTGGGCGACGCAATCTTTTTGTTATACAAACTTTTTTATTACAAAATAAACAAAAATCGATGTAAACACACGAAAGCGAGAAATAGCCAAATAATAAAGGAAATGTTTTTATTTTTTCCCTCCCTCCCTTAATTGCTAACACATATGGTCGGTAATTTTAAAAATATAGCGAAAAAACTATTACTTTAACAATTTATTTTTTTCTTATTCTTATTCTATACATAAAACTAAATGCAATATAAAGTATACTTTGTTTTTAAGCATTAATATACAGGGTAAAGAAGAGCGAAAGAAAATAATCTCTGTCTTAGAAAATGCTTGAAAAGCAAACAAAAAAAAAAAAAACGAAAATAATTTCAATAATTTCAAGCTGTTTGAAGCCGAAAAACCTCTACTTAAGTTGTGCATTAGTAGTTAATAAAGCAATTTATTCCTGATGCATGACGAAAGTGACAACAAGCCTGGTCTCAAGTCGTAAGTTTGTAAATGGTCCGCCATTTTGGCAAGCGTTTTGTTTATAATCAACCGCAAGATTGTCTTTAGCGAGCACATTAAAAGCTAGCCAGAGTTATACTCAACTACGATCGTTATAATCCTTTCAGTAAGTTCTAAAGGCGACATATTGCTATCTATCGTGTTAACGCTTACGAATAGTATAATGATTTGTCTGGAAGACTGACACCGTCTAAAAGTCATGTAAATTTTTAAACATATCGTCCTATGAGATTCTTGAGTGACACGTTAATGTCTACTAACAATATCTACCGTTAATTTTATTAAGGTTGTCGGACAAAAAACTTCTCGTTAAACCTTTTGCACTCGGTACGATTGATGAATCAATTGACGTCTTCCACAGGAAAGTCAGCATTACTGAAGCGTCCCAAGTGGCGCTTTCAAATGACTTAAGCCCGACGATCAAACGATAATTTTAATCACTTTTTTTTGTTTTACTCTTTGAAAAAAGATGACAGGTCCGAAGTGTATTTGATTGTATCGTATCGTATGTTTCTATAAGTTGGATGTCAACGTCAGGGAAATTATATTCTTTATTAACTACTACTACTATACATCTAAGAAAGAAAATGTACCACAACCCTTAACCCATTTGTTCTGTGATCTGCAAAGGTTTTTTTCTTTTTCTTTCAAGTAAATCTTTCTTTAGTTGTTCCATTTTGAAGCCTTTGCAAAAAAGCAAGAAAAAAAAGAAAACAAAATAAAAATGAATATTTTATAATTTTTAATTCGCACACATCCACACTCTTACATAGTTTCGCATATATTAAGAGTTAATAATACTGCTTAGGGTACTAGAAAAAGTAATTTCTTTTTCTTTGATCCAAATATCAAGTCCCCAAAAACAATACCATACCACGCTATGTCACTACACAATTTTAATTTAAAAAAAAAAAAAAGAAAAAAAATTATTTAAGCGAATTCACTTTCTTGACCTTAATCCATACATATAAATACATATAAATTTTAATATTATTTGATTATTTTGCCTAGTTTTAAAGAACCTCTTTATATCTGTACTGTGCACACTATACCTAATTTTTAATGGTTGTTTTGGTTAATTTTTGCTTTTTTTTTTTTGTTCTGTTTAAGGAAAATTTTTTTTAAATTTTTTCCCTCGTCTCACTCTTTTCATTTTGTGAAGCTTTCTTTTTATAAAATATTTTACGTTCTCTGGAGTCTGAATTTTTTTATTATTAAGTACGTTAAAATATTTGATAAAAATGAAAATATTTTACAAATTGAAATGTTATCGGGGGAAAAAATTTTATTAATTATTTTCAGACTTTTATTTCTTTTTAATATACAAATATGTATATGTATATATATATAGACGTATATTTATACATATATATTATATATATTTACATATATATATATAAAATGTATAATCATTGTTTTGTTAATAATTTTAAGATATTTTTTCTTATATTTTATTTTTTGTTTGTAATACTAGCGCAAAGGAACTCATATACCTCAGACATGTGTAATGTATTTTATTTTATTTGTTTTTAAGTTTTTTTTTTCGTCTTAGATTTGTTTTTTAAGCTTAATCATGAATTAAAATACGACTTTCAATCATTTATAATTCAAAATATAATAACTTTTTTTTATTGCGTTCCAGGAGCACAGATTGAATTAATGGTTTTAAAAGTCAATTCCTGAACTTTAAATGTTTTAAATTTCTTTTAATGGTCCTGTGTTAAATAAGACACCTACTGCACCCACGATTATCTTAACTAACTTATTAATTTGATTAGCTCGACTAACTTGTTCTGCACTTGGTCAGAAAAAAAACGTCGTCCAGAGATTTTCCAAAGCCAATGTAAAAACACTCGTTGGTGCCTTTGATCAAATTAATTTATCTATTCCGCATCATATGCATTGGTCTAGTCTTCTTTTTTCGGTATAGATAGTCCGAATATGTAAAGCATTATTTTGGACTGCGTGGTTTTGAAACTATTATCTATATCGCATCATATTCAATATTCAATATTCAAAGAATCATAAAAAAATATGTAAAGTATATTTTCGGACAGCGCAGCTTTGTAACTAACGTCTATCCCGCATTATATGTTATTGCGTACGCTTGTTTTTTTCAGTAAAAAAATCATAAAAATTATGTAAACAGTATTTTCGGACAGCGTAGCTTTCAAACTATTATCCACCACAACTTACGTGACAACACGTTAACTTGTCTTTTCACTGTATACCACTTCAATATGCTTGCATTAGAAGAAGAGTAGTGCAAACATTTTAATGACAGAAATATTTGAAATAAAAAATCAAATTTCAATTTTCCAGCTGCTGCTTCACCACTTTAATCAATCTAACCAGAAAAAAAAGACGTGTGAGCCCAGTTCACTCATCGCAAATTCTTTTGTTAATTTACGTAAGATATCCATCGGGCGCCCCTTCTGTGTTTATTCAGCAATTTGTGTTACAAGTAAACCTATGCTCCTGGAAATTTAATATATTTCTTTCGAAATTTCTTTAGACAATGCGATTAAGAAAAACAAAAAAGAAAACAAAAAATGAAAAGAGAGAAACAAATAATACAATAACATAACAATTAACAAAAAGCCAATCAATCGAATACAGTACATAGTGATTATATGAAAACAAAACAAAACAAAGAAACAACAAAAACTGCTGCAATAGAAACTGAACTACCTCAAAACTGCAATAGATGAGACTTATTACAAATACAAGAACAAAAAAAAAAAAAAGAAACACCTAAATGTTATTTAAAAAAGAATGTTTTTCTTTTTATTTTCTCTTATGTAAATACTTTAATTATTTATCTAATTTCCGAAACCCTTTCAAACAAAAATCGTAACATCAAAAAAAAAACAAAAAAAAAATCCCTTACATTCGAATCCTTTTCTAAAATCAACCAACAGCAATAACAACTTTTTGGCTTGAAACAACAATATTTACAATAAACTTATGTAAAAAATCGCTAAACGAAAAAAGTCCACAAAAAAACTATATAAAAAATAAAAACATTTTGGCTATAAATATAAAAAAAATAACAAAAATAAAAAATTATCCAAATTATATTTTAGGCATTAATTAAAACGAAATTCAAACATTTTAGATTAACTAAATTATTAAAGAAAAGCAAACGAGAAATTTAATAATAAAGAAAAAAGAAAGAAAACTTTTGGATGTAAAATTTTATTTAAGGCTAAAGGAAAATAACGTAAAACAAAATTACAATTTTTGGCATGTATAAAAAATTTTGGAAAATTAAGAAAACAAAAAACAAAAATTAAGAAAAAGTGGTGAAGCGTTTTATTTAGATAGGTTTTTGTAAATATTTGGCAAAATTTAAAAAAAAAAAAAAAAATTCTAACGAAAACGTAAATATATCCATTAAGTCCACATTATCTAATAATACAGAAATATTATTACAATATAAAGCGTAAGCATTAAATATACATAAAATACAACATACATATATTCATATATAAAAAAATGAAGAAACATAAAAGAAACTATTTTATTCGGCTTAGATCGAATCTTTCAATACCTGCCACTTACTTACTTTAAAATTAAAAAATTCCATCAAGAATTCCCGTTTTTCGCAAAAGCCGCCTAAGTAACCTAAAAGAGAGTACTATTTACGCTCCTTTAGGTGCTTTGCATTAACTTTGATCCCACAAAAAATATAAAATCTTCACTCTTTATTTGGCAGCTTTCCATTTTTTTTTTATAAATATTTAAAAACCCTTTACCCAACTACTCCTCTCTAAATAGTCTTCTTCTTTTTA
Source organism: Glossina fuscipes (assembly GCF_014805625.2). NCBI lineage: Eukaryota > Metazoa > Arthropoda > Insecta > Diptera > Glossinidae > Glossina > Glossina fuscipes. The sequence continues at coordinate 6,337,062 of NW_023998421.1, read as the reverse complement.
TTCTAAAATTGAGCAAATCAACAATAAAGGCTTCACTATGTACAAAAGTTTAAAAGTCAATTGAGTTCGACTTTTAATTTATTTTAATCGAGTTTCATGCATATTTCCTGGCCAAATAGCAACACTTCGCATCGCTTAAGCCTTGCTAAGTTCTTTTGGACATTTTGCAGCACTAGGGCTAGCTGTTCGCAGAATAAGTCGTTCTGAATATATCGCAGCACCTAAGGCTACATCTTCACTTAATAAGTCATACTATATCTTAAGGTTAATAACTCCTTGTGAACACTTCGTAGCTCTTAAGTCCAGTTGCTTTTCAATAAGTCCTTCTGTACGCAAATGCCTTCTTTATACATTTAAGAACTGGCAATAGATAATTCGTCTACAATAAAAGTTACTTAAATAAGTTTCGTGGGGTAACAACAACGATTAGATGAGATGTAATCGATGTTTCTATATACCATACACTTTTACATGCTGACCTTCATTATTATCATTTGGTTTTCCCTAATTCTCTTATCATTTCAAAGTTTGCTTTTAATTTGTACGCTTTTAACATAGCTATAATCATTGTAAAGAGTGGCTTATAACATGTCACTGTAAAATTACTTTCTGAAAGCGTACTACAAACATTTGTCCAACTTTTTCTTAGAGTATCCACACTAGCACTAAAAATAAGAAGTCAGTGAGAAGCAATCAATGACTAATCTAAAGTAATTTCTTAATGATGCCACACAATAAGATTTCTTTGGACATCTCAAGTACAGCCATAGGTTTCCAACATATTTAACCCTTTCCGTTTCCATGTTCCTATATGTCGACATTGCACTTCTTACACCAACTCCAAAGTTGACCTATTGTCGACATTACTTTATTTACTTTAAATTTAAAGAGCTAGTGTTAGGTAAAAAAGAAAAAGGGGAAGAAGGTGACTAGGCGGAAAACATAAGAAGTTTGTTAGAGAAGAAGACAATTTTTTTGTGGATTAATAATAACAGAGCTGATTTAGCCAATATTCGAATTCGAAGGCATAGCAGCGACAAGCGGAAAGATTTGAAATTAGCAAACAAAATTATTCATTATTCAATTAAAGCTGTGGTGGGTATAAAAAACAGATCTTAGAAAAGGGTTAATTTGCTTATACAACCGCGTACTTTACGTTCAAATATGTACGTTTGTATGCAAGACAAAGAAATTATTTAAGCTAAACAAAATTTATGGAAAAATGAAAAATTATAGAAAACAAATGAGAAAACAAAAAAAAAAAACCCATTAACTTAAACATATATAATTAAAAAAAAAAAAGTAAAAGGAGAAAAATATTACAAAAGAATATATAATAAAAAGTACTTTAAAATATGGCCAAAAAGCCCTTCCATAGAAAAAAAAGAAAAAACACAACAAAAATTGCTCCTTACTTTTGGCTTTGAAAAAAAAAAAAAAAATCCAAATACAAATTTCTTAACAAGAAAAAGAATGAATTTGTATCAAAATTTTTATTCTTCAAGGAAAACAAAAAAAAAAAAAAAAAATAGTAAAATTGTTTCTTTTAAAAGGATTTAGAATTTTGACTTGAACATCATTAACGTAACACTTTTAGTTGAAAAAATTAAATAAGTAAATAAAAAATAAAAGTAAATTACATACGTATAAAAAATATTTTAATTTTAAGCATTCAATGTAAAATTAATATTATAAGCGTTAAGCTATGAAAACGAAATATTTTGGAAAATATACAAAACATAGATATTTAGGCTCTCTTGTAAGGCTTTTAAATAATTTCTTTGTAAAACAACAACAACAAAAACAGCAAAAAAGAAAAAAACAACGGTTTAAGGGAGAGAAGTAAAACAAACGATAAATGTTTTTAAAAACGAAAAGAAAAAAACCGAAAGGAAGAAATATAAATGAATAAAGTAAAGTAAAAAAAAAAAAAAAAAAAATTCAAGAAAATTTCATCTCTCTCGTCATCCAGAGATATCCTACCCACCATCCTTAATCCCAAACTTTAAACGATAAACAGTAAAAACATAAAAATCCTTTTTACATTTTCCTATTTTTTCTTCTAAAGATATTTTGTAAATTTTTAAAATTTTATTTGTTTTCCATGTAGAAAAAAAAAACAACAACAACAAATATGAAACTGTATGCTTTACACACTATTAGTTTTTAAATTTTATTAAAAATCATTTAATTTTTGTTAAATAAGTTTTTTTATTATTATTTTTTTTTTTTTGTTTGTTAAAACATTTGCTAAAGAATTTTATTAAAAAATTATAATAAATAGAAAAGAAAAACAAAAAATTAACATTAAAACATTTTTCATTTCATTCTCAAGTCTTTCTTTACAATACACTTATATATGACGCCATTCACGTACAGCCGATTATTCACATAAAAGGATGCCTACTACATACATAAAATCAATTGCTTTTAGTTTCAATTTTTTGCAAATTTTTTCTCCCATATTTTTGCGTTTTTTTTCTACCCAAAGTAAACTACGCAAAAAAGCCTTCAGAGAGTATAAAGACATTATCTTCAATAGAGACCTCAGGCAAATGAATCGTATTAAGAGCCTACGATAATCATTTTCATGTTTTCATGATTTGTATTTCTTTCGACGCGTGTAGTATGTGATATATTTCTATGAATTTTACAAATCAATAAGAGCGTCTTTACGTTCAAACTATCAACGGACGAATAAAGCAGAGTAATTGGCTAAAAGCAAGTAAAAGGGTATAGTGGGCGACGGCGCACCATTCCATACGATATACGTACGCTACAGTTATTAGCGTAGCAGACCATTTTCGACAGCCTTCGTTTTTGAATCATGAAACACGTTCCTGTACCAAACTTCTATCTAGAAAATATCTAGAAAATAGTGACCTGTGCATTGAACGCAAAAAACAAGGCGGACGGATGAACAGACAAGCTTTAATCGATTCAGAAAGTGATGCAGACTCAATCGACACGATGCAAGAGGGACTTATTTCAGGTCCTTTGGAGTGTTGTACACCTCCGCGCGTACTCGATATACCATTGGACCACAAATTGACTAAAAATGATTACAGACCTACGAAATGATCCTTGAAACTAGTGGCGTGGGTATAAAAATATTTTACAATTTTCAATAATACAATGCCGAGCCTAGCTCGATATAGGAGTTGGTATACGCCGCACTTCAACACATACGGACTTAAATTCGGACGATCGGAGCATGTCTAATGTTCGTGTGACACGATGATTGCCTTAAAAAAGTGAGGAAAGCTAAAGAGATATTGAGAGAAGAGATGGATGGCCGTAGCTCAGCGAATGTGTTCGCTATAATGAGTTGTCGGCATTACAGCTACGATCAAAGTTAACGCGCTTAAGATATGTTGCAGCAAAACGTTCTTATTGTTGTTTAATTGTAGGCATTTCAGTTGTAATACGTTACTCCATTTGCACTCTGAACATGCTCGTTAGGATAGTGTTTGCATATATTTCCGAAAAGTTCTATAGCAAACCCCATAGCAAAAGCCACAGCAACGCGAAAAGTATAGAGACAAAGTTAATTTATTGGAAATACTAGTACCAATGGGTATAAATTGTATGGTTGCATCATAAACTGCGGCCTGATGAAATGTTAAAATTATGGGGATTTTTATGAGTTTCGTGAGAGAAATCTCTCTTGTAAGCATTGCCTATGAAACTAAGTTAACTTAACAAGTCGAAAGTAGCAAGTTTCTGACGTATGGACGCCAAGAAGAAAATACCTAAATGCAATTTGCTAAATTTTTCGCGTACATCCTGAAGCAAAATTAGCTTACCGGTCGGTTTACTGTGGGGTAATAAACCTAAGTGATTTTACACTTCTTTTACTTATCACTTTAACGTGAATTTATAATTTTTAGCTTTAGATTGCATATCCTCTCAGCATTTCATTTACCTTAACTGTATTTTATTTTCCACAATGTGTAAGTCGCAAACCAACACACTCACATAACACATTTAAACATATATACATAAATATACGAAAAATAAATAAAATAAAAATTTTATCTCATTTAGACATAAGAGTACGTACAGTTCAGAACACTTAAAAAGATCGCATTTCGTTTACAAAAGAAAGAACAAAAAAAAAAAAACAAAAAATTAACAAATATTTTAAAAGTAAAATGAAAAAAAATATTTAAAAAAATATATATATATTTGGATGTTTAGGCTAATAAATGTGTAAATCAAGTCGTTGTGTACCAATAGAAAAACAAAATTCAAACAAAAAAAAAAAAAACGAAAAAAAACCAAAAAAAATTTATTGTAGAGAAAGTACAAATTTTTTTCAAAGTTCTTTTGTTTTAAATATGTATTTATTTTTTTTATTTAAGTTTTACGTTTAACAAGGCACACAAAATTAATTAGAAAAAAAAATATTAAAAAAGTGAAAACAAAAAACATTTTTGGAAATCTAACGAGTACAAAATTTCAGGAAAAGAAAAAACATTAAAATTAAACGAAAAAAAAAATATGATAAAATAGTAATTTATTAAAATTGTACAAATTTTTTTTTTTCGATATTTAAAGTGAATTGTGAAAACAATACCATTAATGAGTGTGACCGCGTTTATATACTTAAATAAAAAATAAAAAATGTTAAAAAAAAACAAAATATTTTACAAGTAAATATTAATTTTTTTTTTAAAATTTTTTTTTTTTTTTTTTTTTGTGTAAACGGTTCTATTCATCGACAATTGGGTATATGTTATTGCTGTTCGTCCGTCCACTAGGTTTTATTATAATAACAAGAATGAAAATAAGCACAACTAGGCGACAAAGACGACCACAATTATTCAAAAATTAAAATGTTTCTTTCGAACGGAGATCGACCCGAAATATTTGTCAAAGCTATTGAAGTGTTCACGGTGAATATACTCTTCACCATCTCCTGTGCAATTAACAAAAAATAGAGAGTGTGTTCATCGGGTAGGTTTGCTAGTTTACGTTGATAAACGTGAGCTAAAATATCTTGTGTTTTTTTTTTTTTTGGAGCGTGAGTTATAGAAAAAGGCCGGACTCACCTATTTGCAATTTTTCGAACCATCTTCTACATATTCTATCTGAACCTGTACCTTCAACAAAGACGTGTAACATACAGTGAAGTAAATGATCAATTTTCCAATGACTATGAGTACACGATCGCATGTATACGTCAAAAGAATATGCGCACACTTGTTGTAACGGTAACGGACAGCTCTTTTCGGTAAGCCTACTGCAAGCAAGGAAAGTCCGAGATAAGAGTAGAAAGAGACTCAACCGATTCATCTGTAATTTCTGAACAAGAAAATCCTTAAGGCGATGGATAGCTAAGAATCGCTTCATGGCATATATAATTTTGTTATTATTATTTATTTTTTATTACACTACAATTAATTAAATAATTTTAATTTCTGTCTTCTGAAAACACTTGAGTTACACATTTTCAAAATTTTATTGACAAACACTATGAAAAATAAATAAATAAATTTCATTTCAAGGAATGTTCTGAACTGCATTGTAAACCAAAAAAAATAAATAAATAAATAAATAAAAAAATAAATTATAGAAAGGTGTGGTAATATGTTGGTTGGTAAATATAATTTTTTTTCGTTTTTTTTTTTAATTTTTTCATTTTCAATCTTTCAATTTGTTTTTTAATTATTCTTTAAAAAAAAAAAAAAAATTTAAATAATCTAATAGAAAAACTCAGGGCATATTTAAGACTCATAAAAACTTATATACATGCATTTAAACTTAATCTAAAAAATTTTTTTCTTTTTAAGAAAACCATTTCCTTCCTTTTTAGAACATATATATAAAAATATTATATTAATAATATTTCTTTCTTTCTCCCAAAATAAAGAAAAGTAAATAAAAAAAAAAAAGATTTAAAAAAAACAACAACAACTCAGGTATTAATTAATAAGCAAAAATCCAGAAAATAGAAATAAAATTTCTAAAAAAATATAAATAAAAACAAACGAAAAAATTTAATTACAAAAAAATATACTTACATTTTTCCATAAATTGTGCAATATTTTTAAAATTTATTGTAAACATTATGTCACACACACACACACACAAAGCATACATAAAAAATGGAGCAAAAAAAAAAAAAACCAAACACCTTTACATGCATACATATACGTAATAGCAACTAAAGTTTATATAAAAATATATTTATTTCATAAGGAAACTAAAAATGATGAAAACTTGTAAAGCATGGCACTTTGGGAAAATTGGTCTTGAGTCGCAAAATTCGCAAAAGAGTTTTTATGCCCACTACCTGAAACGTATACGTACACTAAACTTGACTGCTACCAGTGGATGACTTTCCACCGTCCCACGTTTCCATCGTATGCTCAGATTTAGCTCTGTGATCTAAATTTGAAGACTAGAAAAACAGGTTCTACGTCTATTTAGGACAAGCAGGATCGTCGTAGGCAGTGTTACATCTCCTACACAGTTCTGATGAAAACTAAGCATCAAAAAGCTCGTCTCTTATAGATGCGGAGACTAATCGTTCTTCGTGTGTCTTGCAGCAAAAAACCACAACAATTAGAAATATTGATCGTCAAGTCTGTGCTTACCCCATGCATGAGCTGATTCGTTTGCGTATCGTTTAAACTATTTCATGATAGTCAGTTAAGATTTAATTTCCGTCCACAAAAAAATTAGTGACAACGCTATGGTATTCTGGTTGATACGAGAATTTAGAGATCGGATTTATAAGTAGATAAATAAATTGACACATCTCCTCGCTATAGAACATCCTGGCAACGGGAATCCACCATGGAGACGCCACCGAGAGTATTGAAAGTCAACTGCTTGCAGACCTCTTCTTCACTAAGCAATCAACTGCTATGACTTGAGACTGCGATTTTGTTTAGGGGGGCCAGAGAAACAGGGGTGCGGTTGGGTGCCTAGCTTCAAAATCCATGTGGGAAAAAGTTATACAAGAGTGATTAAGACTAGAAGTCGCAGAAAGGCAACAACCCAAAAGTTCAAACAATGGGACCACGGGGTCAATATGCGTAACACAATAAGTCGGAATGGTAGCGACGGAGTTTCTGGCTGCTGGGTGTGGCTATCGTGCGGTGGACATACTACACCGAGCATCATACCAATTGCGGATGTTAGAAAGGCCTCGCCTTGCCCAGAAAGAAGACTTTGGACCATAGCCATTCTCTCAGCTTCTATAGAAGGCAGTATGGTTTTGCAAACTGTGATCGCAAGTTCCGTCTTGCATATAAGTCGTCAACCAATGGATGCCATTTGATTAAGTTTCTTCAATAGGTACAGTTGCGAAATTCCCAAGGTTATCTGTCATTATAAGTCAAGCTTGTGGGCGTTACTACTCTCCCACACAGTTTCAAATAATTTTAAGTAGCGTTCAAGTTAATCGCTGACGATAAAAGGTGAGTAAAACTCACCTAAGCACCGTAATCCTGGCATTGTTTATACCCTGCATTGCTTCAGTTTCCGAATGATCAATAATACATCAATTATAGAACCTATCATCTTAGCGTTTTAGTCATTTTATGCTTAGTTCGTAAAGACCAGGAATATCAGCAATACAACGTTTACCCCCCTCGCTTTGCTTTTTCCCATCCCTTTCTTCTACTGACTGTCCTTTTAATAACCCGACATTTTTAAGGACTGTTTTGTTTTTCTTTTTAAAGTCTTCGTATCTTTGAACAGCGTAAGCTCATGAATTTATGTTTGTTGCGACAGTTTAGTTGATAGACGAACTGACGTAACTATAGCTACTAAAAACTTTTTAGGTGGAGGGCATATTTAATAAAATTCGTTATAAAGCGAATGTAAACTAATTTTGTTTTAATATTTAAATTCAATTTAATTATATTTTTATTTTATTTATTTATTTACTTTTTTTTAAATAAGTAAAATTTAGTTTTGCAATATAGTAAAATGTTTAAAAATGAACAATAATAAATCCTCCTTAAAAAAGAGAAAAGGAAATAAAAAAATTTTTTATATTAAGCTGTGATTGTAAGAAAAATAGCAAAAAAAAAAAAAAAAATTAATAAATAAATGGATAAAAATAGAGAAAAATCTTTTAAAAATAAAGCTCAGAAATAATTCTATTAAAAAAAAAAACATAAAAAAAAAATGATTCGTTTAATATTCTGTATAAAATGCTTTTACTTTGTTAATTTTAAAATTTTTAACTTTATGTTTACATTTTGGTTTTTCCTTGTTTTTTTTTTTTTTTTTTGATGAAACACTATATACATACAACCCGATCATCATAACTATTAAAAAGAAAAAAAAAAATTATATTCAAAAAAAAGAAAAAAAAAAAGCAAAGACATTTCGATATATATATTATTATTATTATGTATGTAACAAAAATTTATTGTCTGAACATTAACACTCATCACCATTTTACATACATGTAAACACACGCCTACATACACATTAATAAACTCATACACCATATATGGCATATAAGGAAAACAACATAAAAAAAAAAAAATTTTGTGGAAAATAAATTGGTCAACGTAACGTAACGTAATGGTATTGTGTATGGAGAAAACAAAAATTATATGATGGGAAAAAAAAATTTTCAATAAACTTGTTGCTATAAAAAATATACATATATATATTAAAATCGTGTTGTCATTTTTTCACACCAGCAAATAATTCAATGCTACGAGATGCGTAAGTATAGAATCTTAATGAGAGTGAACTCCAAATGTTTCATCCATATATACATAGCGTAGCCTTACGACAAAGTTTGATAATCAAATATCTGCAAGGAGGCTTTAGGGAAATTCGGAAATGTCACCAGAAACACCACCAGAGAATTTAACGCAATCAGACCTTTTCTTTATCTTACTGAGCGTCGTCTTCTTGCGACTCAGCACTACAGCATTAAAGTTACTTCCGGCTTGGGCAGACTTAAACCTTACCATAAATCTATCATTTTAAACTCTCTCTCTCTCTCTGGGATCACAATTTCCTATTCGTTCATTATTTTTCAATATTTTCTTTCCTCGTTTATCTAAGATTTAGATTACTAATCTTCAAAATAAGTGATTGCTGTACGTAGACAACGTCCCGATCATTGCCATGCTCCAAGTAACCTCCTCATCATTTGAAAGGATTATAAGAAAATTCGCGTTATTCAAATATTTCCTGGTGCTAGCAGTTGACGACTACTCTCGTTAATCACAGCGCAAAATGATTACTCGAATAGTCTTTAGTTCTTCTTCCGCGCAGATATTTTATAACTAATGCAATTACGTCGCCCTATAGCTTTACAGTATCAAATAAATTTACCTAAAGAAAACAATTAAAAATATAGTCGGTCTAGTCCGACTATTCAATACCCTACACCACATTGTCTAACGCAATTCTTATTTTTGCCATAGAACAAAAAAACTATGTCCTCTTTTTTTATGTGAACTTACTATTGCGGAACTGTACATTAAAAATTCCAAATGAAGGTCGGAGTATGGTTATACGCAAAAATTGAGATATGTGTTCAAAATTTAGCATAGTCAATTCTTATGTCAAATTATTGTTATGGGTCAATCATAATTTAAATGTTTCTGCCCTGCAGAACAAAAACTTCCGTGAAAATCCCTATACAGGGTAGGGTCCAAAAATAGGCAAATATGATCCAAATTCGGTATAGTTAATTTTTTATCTTAACTTACTATTATGATCTGACTTTGATCAGGCTGCAATGGAACTTAGACCTTGTTGTCATATGAACTTCAGTTTTCGTTATATGAGAATTGGGTTTAAAAATGGCCTAAGGCTGTGCAAAGTTCTCACATCAATTTAGAATACCATAATCCACTTTTATCGATAAATTTTTCAAACTCCAATTTTATTCCATATAAAGACTTTTCAAACTAGGGCGTTACATGATCGAAAAAGTCAAACGATACGAACCATTTTTCGTAGCTTTTGTTCGTGGAACAAAACACCTCTATGTACCAAATTTTGAACACAAATTGGACATGGACACATAACACGCGAATAAACGGACAGACAGACTTAGGTCAATTTAAAAAATGATTCTGAATCTCTGTACCGCAAGTAATGTATGGTATAAAAAAAGAAAACGCGCCACCAATTAATTGCAAAGAAAAGCAAGTTAAAAACATCGTAACCGGCAAATTCGCAGCATTATCGTTCCCCAGAATTCTTTTTACTTCATTTGTTTGTTTGTCTGTCGTCACTACGATATTATGAAGTCTAGAAGGAAATTTCTGTTTATAAGATTTATTAGACACTGGTAAGTAAATATTTTGCATATATTTGTGGATATAACAACAGAGCTTACATAGTCGTATTGCCTGTGAAGACGAAAGGTATTGGTTCGTTTTGGTCTCACACTTGGTTATAACTTTTAATATGAGTATTTTCATAAGGCAATAGGAATCAAGGAGCACCATATCGCAATCGAGATCTCATTGCTTGACTTTGAATTAATTACAGATGATTTACGACACTTGGTGTCCGTTTTGTTCTGCCTGCTTTAAGGATCAAGGCTGAAGCGAGTAAGAGATGCGGCAAATATACGAATTCTAAAATCGTTTGTCATCTGTAAATTGCATTAAATATAAGGCACTATGGGCGTTAAACGCCGATAAGGAAACAGACAGAATTGCCAGATGTTCTCAGAAACGTATTACGTAGGAAAAGTTGTGCTAGGTGTGAAAGAGTACCTGACTATAAGCGTATAAACGATATAAAACAATTCGAATATAGAAGACCCCTTGGTCATAAGACATGAAAGAAATAAAAAATTTAAGTGAAAAAAATGGAACGACTATAAAGTCATAAAAGCAGTAAAAATATGAATAATAAAAAGACTACTGGATCTTATCGATAATGTGTCTAGGAGTAGCAATAAATGAATTATTAAATAGACTAACATGTGCAATCTTTCAATCGTGAGCCACACTTTCAAAATAGACGTGAGTAAAGCTCAATCCCGGGAACCGGTAAACGAACACCTCGAATGGCTTTTCTTTATATTACCTGCGCAACCTTTCCAACCAATTATGAATTAAACGCAGATGTGGAAAGTTGGTTGTGCCCTAGTGCGCGTACGGCCCATTGGCTACTTTCTCTAAGCTATTGCTAAAGTATTCTCTAACGCACTATGATTTAAATACGCAAACACTGTCTTGGTTTTCATGATTCTTATCTATTTACCTCCTCTTGCTGCTCTTTGCTTCTCATAATTACATTAAATCAAATCAATCCTTAAATTAACTATGCATGAATGCAGGACAGGAACCAATATTATGAAAAATTAAAAACATATATATATAGGTCGCTTGCATGTATAAATCGACCGCATGTTACTTTGAGAAGAAAAAGAAAAAATGGTTTTATTAGAGTGAGAGGCAACAACAAATGCAGTTCTCAAATATAATAAGTAAGAAAATTACACTTATATGCTGCCGAATCTTTTATATCAAAAAAAGGCAGAAAAAAAATATTAAAAAAAAAACTATAAATTTTATTTAATTTCAGCAGTTTTCGTAAATTAAGTCAATGGATGGAATACAGATTAGAAATAAAAACCTGTATGAATGTTTACGGAGCAATGGGTGGTATACAAATCAATGCGTGGTATACAGATTAGAAATAAAAACAGCTGTAGAATCAATGGGTGGTATACAGATTAGAAATAAAAACCTGTATGAATGTTTACAAATCAATGGGTGGTATACAGACTGGAAATAAAAACAGCTGTAGAATCAATTTGTGGTATATCCATGACCACTATCCTCAAAAATGCTACAAAAAGAAAGGAGAGAACGAAATATCCATATTCTACGGAATCAAGCGGGCGTGGTTGATTTTTTCTATATTCGTAGAGTAAAAATAGCAATTTTTATCGTATATCTGGTGTAGTTTATGAGTAATGAGTAAAAAGCAGGGAAAGTAGGCGTGTACTTTGATAGAATCGGGCCACTTTCATCTTCTTTCGTAAATTTCGTAAATTTGAAAAAGCATTACATGAAAAAAAATTGCAAATTTTCAAAACTTCTCGACAAAATTTGTTCTGTAGCAGCATTATAATAGTTGGCCTTGGCCGACTAGAAGGTTCGTACTTGTTTTTGTTTATTTTTCTACCCTAAACATGTGGTACAAGGTTGTATTGAGCTAGTGCGCTTTCTGATTCGAGGACGAAGGGTATTGAAAATAGTTCAGAACGGACCACCCTCTCGCCCACTTCCCATATAACGACCTATTTTGAACCATCGTAAGTGTAGAATATATAATGGCGGGCCATGTCCCACTATAGTGATTTTACTTGCTCTTATTTTTTTATATTTAAAGTTATATCCAGTCAATCAAATTCCCCTGGTTATATGCGATAAGGTAAATTTCCTTACTCTTATTAATTGTATTTGTATATGATCTAAAAATAAGCTTTTCTTAGGAAATGGTAAATATAATTTATTAAATCCGACCATTTTTATTTTATTACGTATATATACTTATATATATATACTTTTTTTCAATGTATTAATATTTAATTAAAACGATTTATATTTATTTAGAGTAACTAAGGTTAAATAAATAATTAAAAAAATATTTGTATATCTATAATTTAATTTTTTATTGTTCAAATTAATATAAAGATTAAAATTCTTTATTATAAATACTTTAATGTTCTAATCATTAAGTTAATTAGTTGTATAATGATTTAAATAAATACTTAAATTTTTTAATTTTTCAAATTAAATTAATTGCTTAAACATGATTACGTTTTATTCTTTTTTTTTATACTTTATCCAATACAATAATGGTTTCTTAATAGATATTTCCCAATATAGATTGGCGGGTTTATTTGACGCACCTTCTGAAATTATATTTATAAAAGTTTTTAGACTTTATTAATAGGCTTCTACCCCTTCCATTAGACGACGAGCAAGACAAAGTATGGTAGAGCTATAATAGTAAAAGTAACATATTATCGTTAAATTAAGATTTTATTTAACATTCTACTTTTATAAAATTATTGAAATACATTATACGCGGAATCTCATTAACAACCTTTGCCATCTATTATAATTATTAAGTTACAATTATAAAATTTATAAAAATCGCTATTTATGTCACAAAGGACTTTTAATATCACAAAAATAGCTAACGGATCACAAAAGTGGTTTACAAATAGTTATTATAATTTTTACAGTGCAATAAGAAGGAATTTTAAAATTTAAAATTATATTGTATTTATCTTTTCTTACTTTTAATAGAATGTAAAACACCCTGTCGCACGATTACGTTTCATTCTTTTCGTTCGTCAGCTGTGCTAATAAATGCTTATTTACGCGCTGTTTTTGACAACTGTACAAAATAAAAGAGATTTTCACGCAAATAGTTTTTAGTTAAAGACTTTAAAATTTCGCAAAATTTGCCATGAATTCAAAAGTAAGTTTTCCACTGTAGATAATAATGAAAATAGTGAACATTAGAGTAATTGAAATGCGAAAGAAAACGTAGAATGAAATTTTTTTGCGGGAAACCGAGTGACGTCGTCAATGTCACTGTATACCTCGGCAAGTGTCAGATGAAAACTGAATTCCTTAGGGCGGTCAGCGGAGGAGGAAACTTGTATGCGTTTTGTTTGCAAACAGTATTTTTTACCATAAAAAACAATCAAAATATACGAGTGAGGAACATAGAGAGGAGAGGGTGATAAATTGTTTTTATTGTTATATTATTATAATAAATTGGACAGACATTTGTTTTGTTGTCGATAGTGGAAGAGGTTGTGAAACAAATCAAAAATGGGCAAAGAATAATAATAATAAAACTTTAATATTTAATATGAAAATGTTATTTTGTACATATATATTTGCAGGTGGGTGAAATATTCACCGCAGCTGGTCAGGCATTTAGTCGTTTAGGAGATTTGACAATGCAATTGCACCCAAGTACGGAATCACCGGCTGAGTAAGTTAAATTTTACAAAAATTAACATTAAATTTCTTCTTTTTTTTTTTTGTTTTTTTTGTTTTTTAATTTTGGTGACGCGTATAAGAAATGATAAGTTAGTGCCCAAAAGAAAGAAAGGAAAAATAAGTATTATGTGCAAACAAACAACTTGACATCAACTAAAAAAAGATATTATTTAAAGTATATGAAGAATGGAATAATTTAAAGAAACCAAGCTTTAAAGTGATCATGTTTATCCAAAGTGAAACGTCAGTAACAAGCGGTAGTGAACATAAAAGATGCATGAACTTCCACTGGCCGTTTTGCTAGCTGAATGGTTGGCCTATTCTTATACTCATATAAATTAAGCCACATATTGTAGTATTTTCCCATAAGACGTAACGGTGAGCACCTTAAAAATAGCTCGCGATCATCTTAATCAAGCTGAAAATAAGCATTGGACATTCAAGATGAATGAGTTGTTTTAAATATGTCCGTCTGTCTTCTGTTTTTTAGCTGTCATCAAAGCAAAAGTTAAATCAGAAGGCTGAAACGCGAAGCACGTCTCCAATGGCTGCTGGCTGAGTTTAAATTTGGGCACGATTTGCCCTTAATTAGGCCAGGTCATGTAACCTAAACAACCTAAAACAGATATGATGTACAATTACCAAAATAAATACCAAAAATTTTTGCCATTTTTCTATATTGGATTGAGGTGTGTAAGTGTCGCACTAAAGCGAATTAATTGTTTATCTGAATTTTTAATTTGATTTTACTATATATGTTTAATTAATTAAGCTTATGCGTAAAATAATCAGAATAAAAAAATATTTTCGTTCTCTCGCTATCTCCATCGTCATCAACACAACACTTGAATGAACAATATCTGCAACGTTCTTATTGCAGTAAATGGACAGACGAAGAAATGGATATGCTGCATGCATCCATAATACGATTTTCAGATGATTTAAATAAAATCAGTTTAAGCATCAAAAATAGAACAGTGTAAGTGTTTTAATTAATAAGAAATTTTGTGAAACCTCTCTTTCTGATAACCAGGATATAGCGAGAGGGCAACCTAGTACGAAAGCAAAAATCTTCCTAACAGTACTTGTTTTTTCACATTTCAGCTCACAAATAAGGCAAACGCTGAAAAAGAAGGCTTTTGAAGACGCTGGCATACCAGCTAAACAAGTTCCGGTACAACAAGTGCAAAATGTTATACAAACGGTACAGCCTTTACAACAGCAGCAACAACAACAACCTCAAATTCAACAGCAGCATCATATAGTTAGGCAGCAACAGCAACCGACAACAATTATAACTAGTGCTACGCCGCTCGCCACAACGACTCAGCAACAAACAACGCAGCAACAACAACAACAGCAGCAACAATCGCAATCATTACAACAGCCGCATCAGACAGTACATATACAACATGTCCAACATTTAGTACCTGTTCAACAGGCAATACAGAATCAGGCGGCGGGAACGAGCCAATCTCAAATTATACAGACGTCCCCTAAACCAATCATTATACAACAGGCATCAACCTCGCATGCCTTGCAAGTGGGCGGTAACGTCGTTAATAGCAACGTGCAGGCAGCAGGGATAATGACGCCACAGATTTCTCAACCCCAGATAGTGCATTTGCAACCGCAACAATTGCAGCAACTGCAACAAGCTCATGTGCAATCGCAACATCAACAAATCGTTCAACCCGCCGTTCAATCCACCTCGTCTACGACGACTACAACCACGGTAACGCTGCAGCAATTTCAGCAAATGCAAGCCCAGAAAGCTTTGCTAGCGGCAGCCGCAGCATCTTCGGCGGCCAATATAAATGCAAACGCAAGAACAAATGCTGTCGTTACAAACGCGACGCCGGTAACGACCACGTTGTCTGAAAGTGTAGTTATTCAAAAGCAACCCACAATTGTTGCTGTCTCCAATGCCAGCAAAATACTGGCGGCCAATAATGTGGTTGTCACCAAAACGGTTGCCATCAATAATGCTAAGAATGCCACTGTCGTGTCTACTGCTGCCGCTGGCGTTGCGGCTGCTGCTCCTGTTGCCGTTACTCCAGTGGCTATACCAACTTCGGTGGCTTTAAAATCTGGACCTGACGTCACCATGACCTTAAATCGCATTAACACCCAAGAGAATGAAGTAGATGTTGAGGAGTGTTTGCCTGCTGATGTGGTAAAATTGGATTTCGCTGGCGAAGAAGTCGCCGGATGAAATTCAAAGTCTGGGCCAAGAACTACAGCAGTCTCTTTGCCAGCTACGCGTCCAGTCCGCCCGACAAATGCCAATTTAGAATTGCCTGTCACCAATCTAAGTGTTGCGGACGTTAATAATCAAGTTTCCCATGAAATCGAAGATTTTTATTTTTAAATCCATTTAAATCCCACACAATCCCCAAACACACGCATAGAAATTTTTTGATCATCATTAATTGGATATTTTCACATTTTCACAATTTTAGTTTTCTTTTTTTTACTTAAGCGCAAAAAAAAAATCACGAAAGAAAATTCTTAGTTTTAACTGTTACAACAAAAACAAAGAATAATTAAACATTATTGAAACTTTAAAAGAAATAGTAAAAAAAAAAGATAAAACTTGTGGTTAGTATTTTATTTAGGGTATAAAAGTGTACAAATTAATAAAAAAAAAACCGTAAAATATTAAAAAATTTCATTCATTTCATACATTTTGCTACGATATAAACGCAAAACACTGCTCAAATCCATTCATGATTTGTAAAAAGCATTTGTTGTCCGGAACTAGTGGAACACTGATTTATAACGTCTTTAAAATATCTTTGTGGCATAACACATAATGATGATAATGATTTAGCATTACCATTATAATTAATTTAGCCAGAGAAATATATTCGAACGTCTTAAAACAGTAGCATCTAAGGCTGTCGGCTTTGTCGAAAGCTCTACCGCACTGACGGTCATTGGTCTAGTCTCAAATAATGAATAGTTTCAAAATTCTTTCGTCTTGAATATTCAAGTTAGGTGAGCATTTACCAATGGTGCCAAGTTTCTCAAAGAGAGATTTGATATATTTGTGATTATCATCAGGGTATGTAACCGCCTCCGCCCATCTATATAATTGCCATCTTTTCACTTTATCGGGAAAGGATCGATGAACACCGAATTGAGTTTTCATATTTTAATTTTTTTTTTTTTTTTTTTTAAAGACAACCATTAACTAGTTCTTGAGCTTTGTTTTCTTCCATTTTTCCTAAAAAAAAAAAAAAAAAACACAAAATTCTCAGGAAACGGGAGTTAATTAAACAAAAGTATCACATCACACTTGATTTTTGGATTTAAGAAATAATCAACAGCAACAATAACGACAATTAAGTAATTAACGGCATCTGAGTTTTATAAAAATTCACTGCTGAGATCTTTGTGTTAAGTGCCAAAATTCATCTTAATGTGGAGAAGTTGGTGGAAACTCTACTATTGAAGAACATTTCGCTGATTTAAATTCCAAGATATATCTAATGTTGCATTTAGTATGTGCCACCGACGACACGGTACTGGTCGTAGAGAAGTGAGATAAGAGCCAGAGGGAGATAGGGAATGAGTGCGATCTGATGCATGCGTGGTATGTCTATCCTGATATGAATTACTTCCAATTCACAACTTAAATAGGAAAAACTCCCATTCTTATTACAGAACAGTAAGATATAAATTACGATCTGTAAAAGACGACAATTCAAAATTTCCCGACATTCCTTCACTTACTTAAGAAGGCAAAGACCTAAGACCTAAGGTCCGCCAAATCATAAATGAAATTCCTTACCTGTTTTTCTTTTCCTCATCCAAATGATCAAATATGAAATTTATATAAATCATTAATTTCGTAATTAACCCATGTGAGTTATTTTAAATTTAAGTATTGATATATGACTCTTAATTAGTTTTAGCTGGAGATGCTGTCTTCTAATCATTTGAATTATATAATATATCAGTAATAAAGCAAATATATTGGAAATGGAAGTAAAACACCCATAGACTAGTGGCGTAATTCGAGTCTTATCATTTTCTTTCATTATACCGTATACCACTTGTGGTACAGGGTACATTAAGATAGTGAGGACGTATGTAACGCACAGATGGACATAGGGCTCGGCTTTTAAAAAATTTTAATTTTATATGTGTAAATGGCAATGGTGTTCCAGTTGATATTTTTAGCTTTTCTGAGCGACGAACCTATCCATGATGAGGACCGTTTCTTAGATTAAGAGAAAAGAAACTAACCACTAGCAGCATAGCCTATCGGCTCTTCTTTAGAAAAGAAAATTACATATGGAGCGTAGTAGCTTTAATGAAGTAATATGTTAAAATGATATTACGTTCCGTAGCTGATAGCACAATGTCTACGCTCCCTTAACGCCTTACAATTATTACACCATTACTTAATTTAAAACTATAATAATATTTATAATAATATGCAAAGCACAACGAAATGTATGTTTAAATTTTTTGAAATTCTCGTCGAGTTAGCAAACGCGTTTTAATTTTGAAATAAGTGGGGTAGTGAATACTGTAACATGTGGTATCTCATTAATATTGACATCGCCGAGTTGCCTCTCAATCGTTGGGGTTTATATTTTAATAAAATTTAGTATCTTTATTAGAAATCTTCAAGAAATCGAAACAGTTTTATATTTACAATGAAATTTATTTGTAATTTTTAAGTTACCACTTAATATTTAAAGCGGTATTTAACTTCTCTACGGCATGATAAGTGGTATGTAATAACATTTTTGCCTTTTCCGTATGAAGACCATCAAAGAAACCGTTATACATTGATTCGTTGGTAAAATTGTCAGGACTTGATTGTGGCAGTTGCCTATACAAATGTTCCAGCTGGGAAGTGAGTTCACGTGCTGTTTGGCCCGAAACAGGCCGTATTTGAGCGCCACCGTTTATGCAACCTTAACAAATGATAGAAATTTATATGCGCTAAATATCAAAATGCTTGCCAGCCCAAAAATTTACCTGACGGGCAGGCCATTACTTCGACAAAGTGGTACTGTGTTTTTCCTCGCTTTAGCTTTTGCACCAAGTTTTGTATATTTCGAAAACCGTTCGCTATAGCAAATTTTAACAAGCATTTTCCATCCTTTTCTAAAACGACTTCACGGAAGTCCGGATTCCTACAACAAATAAGAAACAGTATTGCAAGCCCCAAAACATTTCAAAATTTTTTCAAAACCTTAAGTTTTTATATTCTAACGTAGCCACGTCCATATCAAACAAATGTTTTGCGGAATATTTGAAAATATGCTCGGAGTAGCCGCCTGATGTGCTCGACTCATAACCCCATATGGTGTCAGCAGGCCCGTTGCCATCAACGATGCCGAAGACATTATCAAATTTCGAAGCGGGATACTTTTCTAAAGCCTCTGAACCGAGCATTTGTTCAATTTCAACTTGAAAGAAAAACTAATTGAAAATTGTTGAACAGGCAAGAAGGAAAGGTTGAAAAACAACCTACTCGATGTTATAACACAATCCACGTCTTTAGAATTTTCTGCTTCATTAAAGAAATCGTTGCGAGAGGCTTCCAATTTTTTGTCGTAACACGGCATAACCGTAACATGATAGATCTGTTCTGCTTTCACTTTTAAATTTTTTGCTAGCCACTGCTTTACCAATACCCCCATAATCTGTTGCGGAGACCGCGTAGTTGACAGATAGGGCAGAATGAAGTTTCCATGCGTCTTTTCGGCATAGCAAACCCAACCCGGACAGGAAGACGTTAACATAGGCAATGGTTGCTCTTGAGATTTACTACGAAAGCGTTCTATAAATTCTTGACGACATTCGAACAAAGCTAAATCATCAGCTATTTTCGTATTTAATATAATATCTCCTCCCAAGTGCCGTAAATAACCACACAGATGTTTGATAGTGTTTTCAACTGTTAAGCCATATCTTTGCGCAAGACTTAACACTGGTTGTTGCGATATTGTAAACACGACCACACGAGCTTGATCTGAGGATTTGTCATTGGTCTTAAGTGATTGATTTTCATTTAAAACTTTCAGCAGCTCCTCTTGACTTTGTTGAGTGATTAACACACCTTCAGCAGAAGTAATGCAACCTGAACAAGCTAAACAATCTTGCAAAGTGATTTCAACTTTTTGCAGTTTC
Organism: Glossina fuscipes; assembly: GCF_014805625.2. Lineage (NCBI taxonomy): Eukaryota > Metazoa > Arthropoda > Insecta > Diptera > Glossinidae > Glossina > Glossina fuscipes. The sequence continues at coordinate 6,316,924 of NW_023998421.1, read as the reverse complement.
CGGCTGCCATCCTAAAACAAACGATATTTTATGCATTTATTTTGGGATTAACCAAAATACAAACCTCGGTCTCTTCATAATAGCCGTCATCCTGTATAGATATCTTTGCTCCAGTTTTAGACTTACTTTTCTCTATGATTACAGGCTTAATGCATTCCTTCACAGAAAGGTTTAAGGGGAGAGAAATTCATTTTTATTGTTACTGATGAAATTAAAAAGCTTACTTGAGATGGTGTTATGAAATCATCCAAATTAGTTAATTGCAATGCTCCACTAAAATGTGACATTTTTTTCTAGGTATTCCTTGATAAATAAGTTCCGTTAATATCTTTTAACTCCTTGTTTATAACTTTCTAATAATCACTTAAAATAATACAACGCATAGAATGCGTCAGTATACAGCTGTCAAAGAAGGTGAACGAAAGAGTGAGCTCGATCATTTAGAACACGATTTTTTAATAAATGTCTATGAGTTTATTGTTTCTATATAGAACTGCAATTATGTACATATGTTAGCAATGTTTTCATTAACTTAGCGAATGGATGAATACATCCAAGAAGAAACTAAACCCGGCAATTTCCATTGCGTTATGTACGGCGTTAATTAAGTTTCATTTTCGATTTTCGACTTTTTTTGCTAAATGTTTGCTCATAATTTTGGTTGTAAAAGTATATAAGGAAAAGCAATACGTAATGTTATGCTCATGAAATCGGCTAACCCATCTCGAGCATTTTGACTGGATGAATGCATTAAATTACTCGTTTAGCACAAAGATGGGGAAACACAGGTGATTGATATTTAATAATACGGTGAACTTCCTTATACAAACAGTATTGTATTTATTTGAAATTTTTTTCTTTATTATCAATTATTTTTCTTAAGCTAGTGTAGCGTTTTCGGCGCTATTAGAACTTCTCAACTTTTAAGATATTAGCTTATATTCAAATTCAATGTGGAAGTCCTCAACCGAGATTCAATTACATTGTTTACTAAAGAACAAACATTGCTTTGTCCATCATGGATGATAAGATTGCGAAGTATGTAACATCTGTATTAAAATTTATAACAACTATGTTTACTATGTTCCACGTTTTTTTTGTAAATGGAAAACTTCATATGAGAGAAAGAGATATACCGAAAAGATTAATTGAAACCTTCGTTGTGACAACTGCCAAAGACCGCAAGTGTTCCCATCGCATTACAGATTTAATTATCCTGGCACATGCAGTCGGTTACATTATAACAATAAATACACATAAATCCGCACACGTTTAATTTGTCCAATTTTTTTATCAATCAACAATTTTTATTTTTGGCATTTTGTGATATTTTCATTGAACTTAATTTTTTTGCAACTTGCTTACTCACTCACAAAAATTTCTTTATATTTGCACAATGGAACAGTTAGTTGGTTTTTTTGCAAATGACAACCAAGTTTCAAGAATTCCAGGAATTTTGTCATGCAGAAGAAGTAAAGGAGAGGAAATGAAATCATATGTTGATTGGTCATTTTCCTTAAAGCGGCTTTTTCCTCTTAATAGATTTTCTGTTAAACCGGCCAATCTCTAAAATAACATCCAAAATATCTGTTAAATTAAATAAGTAAACAAAAAGAAGAAGAAGAAAAATGGAGAGTAAAAAAAGGACAGCGTCACTTAAATTTTATTTATTTTATTTATACAAATTCTCTATAAATTTTATAAAAATTTTTCATAAATTTTCAGAGTTCCCGAAATGCAACGAACGCGACACATGACTTTCACATTTTTGCTTTATAGTGTGTAATCATACTCTACGTATGTTGCTCATTTTGTTCAGTTTCTTACGATGATTATTTATTTTTGAAACAGAAGAGAAAAAAGGGAACAGAAATAGAATCATTCTCGAAAGTCATTTCTTTTAAGTCCATTTATAAAAATTTCATATCTGCGATTATATGAATTCAATCCCAGCATATTCTTAATAGCTAACGCGAAAATATCGATATTGATCATATCTCTATAACAGAAGAATCATTCAATTTTTTTTTCAAATTCGGACTGAAAGATTTCTATTTGAAACCAGCATCATACATGTCCACGCTTAAGTTAGAATTACGACAACCTAACATTACTATTTTATCTATAGTCTTAACGTATTTGTGCATTTGTTCACACAGCACACAGCAGAGTGAAGTCGAAAAAATTCACTTTCAGTATCAATCTGCAATTAGATCGTTTGCGTAACATTCGAACGCTTGGTCTCTACCTTTAAAAAGAAAGCATTCCCATAATCCGTTTGAGCAAATTCTTAATGAGATAATAAGATAATAAGGCAGTAAATTCACATCGTATCCAATAAACTTTAATTTTTTATAAGCCAATGTGAAAAGAATTTTCTATCGATGCAAATGAAATTTCCTTTTGATTATTAAACATTTTCCATAAAAAAAGACTCTTTCGTGTTTCAAACTCTTTGAATCCCATACTTTATTACAATTAAAGTTAAATATCCTAAATTAAATAAATTATCTAAAATATTCTGCAACTAAAGCGCACTTTAATCTATAACTTGAAAACATTTGCAATCGTCTTTAGAAGTTTCACTAGTTTTTATCAGAAGACAAATAGTGCAATAGGCACTTAAAGTAATCTTAATGTCCAATAGCATAGTAGGAGCAACCATGCCCACACTAACTGAATATCGACTTCAATATCTTACGCTTTAGCGAAGCGTTGCTTTTATTTGAAGAAACAAATTTTCCTTTTCCACTTAGTAGGCAGTGATTCGTATACTTTAGTACGCTGTAAGGTATTTGTTAGATACTTTTCAATTTCCTCCACCACGTTTGATCGCCATTTCAGTTTTAAAAATAAAGGGAAACTGTTATTCACCTTTTTCATCCGTCTCTCGGCTGTCTGATAACATCTCCAAGGTTGAGCTTCCACGACCAGCAGTTCACTTAGCGAACATAAGTTTCTCAGAAACTCTTGCAGTCCTGTATCGTCATGATTTAAATGAATCCACATAGTTATAGAGAAGCAGCAAACAGCATCAAATTTTTTTCGCTTGTATTTATCCAAATAATCTTGTATTTTTGTAAAATCTTTTACAGCCATAACATCCAAACAGGCGAACTCAATGTCAATATCACAGTTATTATCGGCTTGGGCTCGCTTGATTAGGTCAGGATCCAAGTCTACGGCATATATTTTTATATTCCTAGAAGGTATTGTTACTTGTGTAAGAAATTTTTTTAGCAGCTGTGTAAAAACACCGGAATTACAGCCAACATCAAGCACTAAATATGGTGAGTCCTCACAGCCTTTTTCTACAAACCAATGCTTTTTAGATAGTAAGCCAAGACGTTGCTCCGCCGAATTGAATTGATAATAATTAATGAAATTGCCAAACTGCACAGCTCCTGGATTTTGATATTCTTGCTGCGGAAGTCCCTTCATTCCAAGTAAATATTTATAGGTAATATAAAGAAAGAAAGAATAAACGTAAACAAAAAACTTGACATTTGAGCAGACACTTACGATAATAGCGATGGTAAAATAATATCTCGAGAGGGAATAGAAAAAAACGATAATTTTCGAAAAAAATCGACGAACGCCGTAACGGAATGATGCGACAGATTCTGTAGAATAACAAAGTTTAATGCCTTTCTTTAAGTTTAATGCTATTCTTTATATTTTCAGCTTTTGTTTTGTTGTTTCTGGGTTGTTATACGTTCAGAAGCAAAAAACTTTAATACAAATTCATTCAAAGTTTTTGGTACTAATTTTTGCGTTATTATAAATGCAACCCTGCGAGAAGAGTTCCGTTTTCTTGTTCTTAATTTGCAAGTCTGAATGGAGTATTTTTCCAAGTGACCGCTAGAGAGCAGCTTTTGCGATTACAACGTAATGTTTTGCTCGAAATTAAATGACACTATCAATGCTACAATTACAACAGAATATATCAAGTTTTACTAATAAAACCGAATGAGAATAAAATTAAGTGCTATTAGGAGTATTCTTAACGGCTTATTATTGCACGGAAGCACACAAAAGAAGAAGGAAAACTGTTGCCCTTGATAATTTCATGTGCAAACACCAGCAACGTCATAGCAGCTATTGAAAAAACGACTAAGAATTTGGAAGCATCTGAGAGTAAGCGTTTAAAAGGTACTCTGCATTTGTTTAGAATTAAGAATAATTCAAAGAGTCCAGCTTCCTTCACATCTTTTTGGTATAACGGAATACTACTACTCGACAATTCCAATAGAGAAATTTTGAAAAACGCAATTTTTTTCATATGACGACTGTTATAAAATAATTTCATTATGTGTGGAGACATCATGCAAATGATCCGATCCAATCAATTTCCAACAGAGTTCGTAGCGCAGTTTACCAAAATTTGGCAATATACTTAAAAAATTGGGAGCTATGGGGACACAACACAGACAGATATCCTATGGTCAGACGGACAGACTTGCCTATATCGGCATAATAAACTGTGGATCTTCATCTTAAGTCCTTCTGGGTGCTACATACATGCGCTCACAAACTTAGTATACAGTGTACCAAAAGTGGTATGAAAAACTTTGCTAATTAACAAATAAATACTTCGCTTCTGTTGCAAAATATTTGTTCATTTTTTGTATTATTCGGGTATTTTGAACTTGATCAGAAATTCGTAGATCTTTTCAAAACTTTAATATGCTCGCTACTGTTGATCGGCTAGAGGTTTATAAAATTTTATTGTTACTATGTTATATTATTTGATGCACGATTCTTACTTTTCGAATACAAGTTCTATTTATATATATTTGTATTTATTCAACATCTCATATTGACTTCAGATTGTTTAATTCTAATCTTAAAAAAACTAATAATTCTCGATATTTGTAAAAAGCAGAAAAAATATTAAAATGTTTAGCTGATGATCTTACCTCAAGGAAACTTGAAAGGCGAAAAAAGTTTTGTGCCATTCAACATTCAAACATATATAAAATAAACTTAATTGTACTTAACTTAATGATTGCCCTGATAAGTATGCTTGTTACAATTTAGATCGATCGACGTCTATATGTTACTATTTAAAATGATTCTTCAGATAGTTTTCCGATAATTGTGGATAGATCACAATCACTGCTAAATCTGATCACGTATGTTTGTGTGTTTAGTTTAAGCATGCATGTGTGCTGGTAATTTAATGGTTTCTTTGTGAGAGTTTTGACTGCACGCCTAAATCGAGTCATAATCTTAGGTTAAGCATGTATGTATTTTGTGAGGTCCATCATAGCTTAGCTAAAGAAAATTTCCCATTTCGAAATCCTTACAAATCCTTCATACCATAAAGCAGAGACGATAAGTCGTTATAAATATTAACGAATGCAATCCGCATTGCATGAATTGGTTGCAACTGAAATCGTAATTAACATTAAGGCGGAAAAAGAGGCGAGATGACTGGAACACTTGCTGTTATTAAGGTTCTGCCATTATTCCTTGTCAAACAGCTACGAACTAGTTAACCAAGTTTCCCTCTTCTTCTTCCCTTGACAACTTTACTTTGATGACTAAATCCCCGAAAGCATCTACCCATACGCAGCTATGAAGAATGAAACAATAGGATGGACTTTTTATTTTCTTCATAATGACACTCGTTGGAGGACGCTTCCATTTACGATTTGTTAGGGAGCGTTTGAAGGATTTAACTCGAGAAATTCTTTCAAAGCTTTCTTTTGTCACTAACACTTTCAAAATTTAGTTAAATTTATCTTTGGTCAATTAGCTGTTTTTGTGTGATTTTATATATAAGAAGGACACAATTAACTTATAAATCTAAATATAAAAGCATACATACATACATACATACAAGGTAAATAAAGAAGAAAATAAACTAATTAATGATATTCGTAATAGTAACGATATGGATCGGCATAGTGTGCGTCAGTCATGCCAATATTCGGTGAATTAGTTTTCTGTAAGGGGCGGATAACATAGGTACTGCGTCTGTGAAAAACATAAGCAAAAGTTATGAATTTTAGAAGAGAGAACCGACAAAGGCTGTCCGCTTACCGATTATGATCTCCAGCATGAACTTGAACACTGGTCTCTTCGTGGTGATCGTGTGAGAAGAGTTTTTTCAAAGCAATTATACTGGCTATGGTTAGGGCGACTTTACTAATGACCAGCGCTTTGCCGGCTATAGCCGCCAGAGCTTTAAGACCAATCGGTCCCGCTATGCCCATGGCAGTGAGTAGGGCGGCTATTACATATTTCACTCCAGTACTTTTATCCTTCTCCTTTTTGTCGTCGCCGCCTTCGTCATCGTGACCTCGGCCCACGCTCATATCCACTTTGAGCGAATGGGTCCGCGCGAGTTTATCCAGCTTTGACATCAAAGCTTGATCTATAGGCGCCAGACTATTAAACGATCTGGCATCAGTTAGGACTGGAATGATGCTCTGCTTTTCAGTGTCATTTTGTTTTTCTAAAATGACTCCCTCCATAATTTTGATGGAGTCTAGATTGATGGCTCTTGTCAAACCATTTAACGCTTTTTGTTTTAAACAATCGATGAAATTGTTTCTATTATGACAATCATCGTAAACTTTACGTATTATACGAAGTTCGGGACCGGGCCAAGATGATTTTACTATTGATCGCGCCTTATGCTCACCTATTAACGATGATGGTGGCGATGTTGGTAGCGAAGGGAAGACGGCTTTATGCCTTCTTTGTAAACTATGAACCGTTTGCAAATTATTGAACACAAAGCAAAGCGACAAGAGTAAAAAATTCAATTTGATGTTAGTGTTGAACATCTTAATGCAATAATGTAAAAATATACGTTTTTGTTATTATGAAATTTTTCACTTTTTCCACCACGCTTCGAAGCCTTCAGATCTCAGATCAGCAATTATTGTACTGACTGACTATTGTAAACGTTTCTAAATGCAACTGCAGTGAAATTATTACGAGTAACTGGCTTTTATAAAATTTAATGCAATGCTTAGCTAAATCATTGATATGGAAACTATTGGCGTGCTTGGCATCTTTAGCATCCAGCCAACTCTCTTAGCTTAGGAGATACTGATAAGTCTTTAAGCTGCAGTGCAGCCGTTGTGTTGGTTAATTAATTTTAATCATTTGCTTACATAAATATATATATATATATATATATATATATATATATATATACGTTGAGTTGAGTAGTTGAGTACTATTTTCAGTTGTGGACCTTGGTTTTCTTTTGCTAATCAATAATTAAATATGCTGCACATATCCACACCTCTACATTAACGCATTCGCATTAATCGTTTTGCTTCTCATATGTAAACCGCATTAGAAATTCGATGTGTTTGTTAACTGACACGATTTTCTTAATCATCCAACCATTTTCAGTTTCTCTCTCTTTACTTAAATGTATTGCTTATCATATATAAATCCATGCGTGCGTCCGTATGTGTATGGGTAATATATAGTATTGGTTGCACTTTCTTTAATTGTTTCTTCATAAATCTCAGATAATTTCTAATATATTTATGAGGCATAATTTATTTTCAAATGCTTCTTCTACCTTTCTCTAGTTTGTTTTCTTTCTCGTCGTCCAATTTAAAAATTTGAATTTATAGTCATTAGCTGGCTGTTGGAGAAGGTTCTTTGCAAAATTTGGAACACTTCTTCCTTTCGGCATTGATCAGATCTCTCACTCACTTTGTTCGCTCCAATGCCCAACATTTGTATTATGCGTAGAAAAGAAATTTTTTAGTTTAAACGACTTTAAGCAATGATGAGAACGCAGTACATTTTATTTTTTTGACCAGAATACGAAAGAATTATTTTAACGGTAAAGTTTCTAATAATAATTATTATTATTATTATTATTATTTTAATTTTAGACTAATGAATGGAATTCTTAGACTAAAAAAAAGACATTGAGCACTAGCAACACAGGCTATCGGCTCTAATTTAAATAAATGGATATTAGATAATAAGCTTAGTAGTATTAATAAAGTAAAATATTGAATTGATATTCTGTTCTGAAGCTGAAGGGTTAATCGTTCCAAATGCAATACTTCTAGCCAAGGAAAAATTGAGGCAGTCGCAGAGAATGTGCTTTATAGTAAGAGTTTGTCCACAACAGCAGATTGGGGGAGAAGACTTCTTCAGGATCCATTGGTGAGTTGCAATTGTATGACCAAGGCGAATTCTCGAAAATGTTTGGATCTTGGTTTTCTCAACATTTGTTGGATATAGAGGTGGAGTTAATTGAGGGTTAATGCAAGAGTAGTGTTGATGATGGTATTGTAAATTTCCTTCTGTGATTTTCTCTTTAACTTTTCTTCCAATGTATCTTTGAAGATCCAACTTTTCCATGACATCATCCATAATTAGACGAGCAGAAGCAGCATACTTTGCCGCTCGATCAGCCTGCTCATTTCCCAGTAAACCGATGTGACTTTGTACCCATAACATTTTAATTTTTCCGTCGGGTGTACTAATTATATTCCTTAATTTGTTGATGGTGCTCCATCTCGAAGTCGAAGGGTTCCGGGTAGCTTGTAATACAGACAAACTGTCGGTAACAATGACGGTTTTGAGTTTGTTTTTATGGGCAAGGTTGGCAGCGTGAAGGATAGCCCTGGCTTCGGTTATGAAAGTTGAAGTGCTTTCGTGAAATATGTGGTTGAGAAGAACCCGTCCTGTAGCATCTGCCACCGTACAAGCAGGAGGCAGACCAGGAGGTTTTGATAATTTCTGTAGTCAGTCTTCATTTCTAATAATTAATAAAAACTATGTGAACAAATATGCAAGAACATGTAGTAATGCTTCGCTTAACACATTCAATACGTGGCATGATACGAATTTTCCATGTATAGTGGATTGAATGTATCGCCGCTCTTAATCAAAAACCAGGAGGAAAGTTATATTCGGCGGGACCAAATCTTGCTTACCCATCTAGTCGACCTTGCCGTCCTCATGTTTAGCATTTTTCTTCTTCTTCTTTCTGTTGTTCTAATAATTTAATTTTACAATTTCGTTTCGATGCGTGCCAATGATTACATTTTGTGCAGTTACTGCAGTCAAACTTGCTTCTTCCGCCTTTAATGACTCTTTATGTTGTGTAGCTTCGAAATGCTGCAGCAATTGAAACCCTGAACCCACTGTCAGGTAAGAAGGTAAGAAGAGAAACATGAAAAGGGTCACATTAGGTATATATATATATATATATATATATGTGGTTTATATATGAAGTTGTCTTGTTCTTACTTCAATCCTTTGGACCCTGGTCTCTGCTGAAGTACCGCACCGACATGCGAAAACCTTGAAACTAAAACGCTTTTCTTTTTGTGTTGTGTTATTGTACCACAACCAAAAGTTTCACCGAAGTCTCTATCATAATCTGACGGTATGACAATGAATACCGATGGCATCGAACAGTTTTTCTCTTTCTTCCCACTTTTTATTTGCCACATAAGCGCTTGGTCCACTCAAGATTTTAATGTGCAAGAACATCATAATTAAATTATAACTAACACACTTTATCGCATTGTACTCTCCAACTCTTTTCATTTGATACGTCTGTGATGTCCACAACAACAATTAATTTCGGATTAACACACTTAGCTTCCCGCATTCCGCTCACCAAGTCCTTGTATGTGATATGCATATCAACGGTCTTGTAGCGAGAAAATCAGTTCACTACGTCATGAGGTCCGAGACATTTCATTTGGAGCACTTAGCTTCTCGCTTTCTATTCCCCAAGACCTTTTATTTGATACCCATATCGCCCAGCAGGTCGTGGTGTCATTTCAGAATTAACCCATGTTTAGGCAGATAATACTACATCTTCACTTGAAGAATGTATAAAACGGTCTTAAAGGGTCTGTCTGATTTGTCTTACGATAAATATGCATAAAATCTCAAAAAAGTAAAAAAAATATAAAATTTAATTACTTCTAACTATGTGTGGGCATGGCCATCCATCATCAAGTGGTCTCCCTGGCTTTCATCCTTCAGGATTGAAGGGTTGATCAGCAAATAGGTTTAAGCGGCTTGAAGATTGCCCGGAATAGCGAATCTCATGTGGTTAGATTACGACTTGTTTAACTAAACGAAGTTAAGTTAATTTCTAGTTAATTAAGCTAAGTGCTTTAAGGTTCACATGGTACAAATTCTTGCCAGAAAAGATTTGTAGCCATAGGCTTAGGAAGGAAATCAAGGCAAACGGTACACATTATACAAATTATAGTTGACCAAGTCTTTTATTCGTTCTGAATCATTTAATCGCTCTGCCAAGCAGCGAACAGGGTAATTTGTTGTAATCCGCACTCGGTTTGGATTCGCGTCGGCAGAAATGAATCAAGACGGACAACTGCATACAATCAGACACGAATGCTGTATATTTCGTTTGAAGGTGACCGTTCGGATTTATATGTTCGAATACGTATTCCGCATGCATTAAAGTAGCAAAGTGGCTCATCTGCATCCGCAACTTTTTCAAAAAGAAAAAAAAGCAATAACATAAAAGTAACATAAAAGTTAATTATGTAATTTTTGACTTTAAGCATTGGGTATACATAAAGAGTATCAGTAATGGGCCTATATGAAGGAGCGGTCTAATATGTTGTGCCTTTTCAGTCCACTTTCATCTAATAAGTTTGCAGCTAAAATATTAGAGTGCAGGCTTAAGCTGTTGCCGCTATAAAGCGTTTTATTTCATCTTTAACTTTCAAGGCATCAAACCTGATCCGAACTGCCGCCTCTTTTCCATATGGCATATCGCTTGCAACACGGCTATGGTCCGAAAGAAGTGGGGAGAGATTGATCGCGACCTGGCAAGCGATAAGCGATAAGCGTTATGCCAATCACTTACATCAACTAAATAATAGTCTAACTGGGTTTTGAACCTCGGTATACCGACTTGGTAGTCGCAATTCTTGACTTGTTGGTTATGCGGTAGTCTTAGCACGATCCCAATGGACTGCTAAGCAGACTGTTCCTCAATATATTACAAGCTCTAAAGCTTTAGTCCCCAGAATGTCTCATAGCTTTTGAGCTAAGTAGCCAAGATGTCGTACTACCCTCCATGATAACTTCACTTGATGAGGCAATCAGTTTTGTGGCAATAAGTTTTGAACTTGATTCTCATATTAATGATCTAAAGTCGATGATATTAAAAAAAAAATTGTTTTCTTCATTCACATGCTGTTATCATTTAATTGTGTAAAAGAAAAACAAAAATTTAGCGGTCAATGAAATCTATTAACAGTTTATTAACATCGCCATCACATCATGCATAATCACTAAACTCTTTAACAGGACAATACACTCGAACTGACACGTAATGCGTGCTAAATTGTTGTTACATTTTAAATGTGTGATTAAAAATTTCTTCAAAAAAAAAAAAACAACCATTTAAACTGAGTGTTAAAGACGATTTAAACGTAATTGAGAGACGATTGCACATTTGGTACACTAGCCCACTAAGTGAAATTATTATTTTTTTTTTTTTCGCCAGCAAGACAAAACAAAACGAAGAAAAAAAAGAGTGTGCAGCAAGTGTGAAAAAAATAAATATATATTATGAGTTTGTGTATGTATGCATGTGTGTGTATGTATGTGTGTGCGTGTGTGTGCAAAGATTTGAAATTAAACCTGTGATTAAAATTGAAAATAATTAGATAGGGAAAATGTTATAACAGAGACACCTCCATAGATAAACATGAGAGAAAGAGAGAGAGAGAGAGAGAGTAAGTGACAAATTATAAGAATTTGTATTGCGTTGTGCGGGGAAAAGAGAAAAGAGAAAGGATCCTTTTCATGTCCCTGCTATGTGTGCGGTGATAATGTTTTACGGTAAACATTTTATGCGCATAACAAACAATTCATTACTTGATTAACTGGATTTGAAACATTTGTTATATTTGAAGGACGGAGTGAAGTTTTGCCGTTTCCTTTAGAAGCAACACCATATTGTTAAGTAAATGATAGCCTTTCATTAAATGCTGACATATGTACGTACGTAAGTCACGTAAGTGCATGAGCAAAATAATCATCATATAATGCACTTAAAAAAAAAAGAAAAAAAAAAAATATATATGTACATATATATTACCGCGATAACATAAGAGAGCTAATTTTCTACTATTGAAAGAAGTTCGCTTTGCAGCGACAAAATTGTAAGATATTGTAACTTAACAACCCTAATATTACGGGTATTTGCTCGCCACAAACACGGAAACTTTAATTTTCAAATCATTTTTTCGCATGACTTGAATTATCTAACAAACTCATGTAATTGCTGCTGACCCCAGATCTATTATTATGATGGACAACAATAACAATGCTATGTAGCTTTTAATGACTGATTGCCTGTATTCGTTACGTACAATGGAAGCGTCGTGTGTTGCCTTGTTGCATTTTTACAGGGATTAATATGATTAGTAAATTAATTTTCCCAAAAGGAATAATGATAAGAAAAAATATTTTTTTTAGTTACGTGAACACAGCTTTCAAATTTCCTCCAATGACCGAGTCCTAAGTGGCATTGCAATGAGTATTAATTTTGTGAAGATTCAAAACATTTTCGATTACCTAATAGCCATGTCTTAAAGGGGAATGTAGAAAAGATTCTACCGAAACATGGTCTGCCAAATGTCGTTCTGGTAACGCTGATGCTTAAGTAGAGAACGTCATGAGCTTCAACGATCAAGCGACATGTGCTATCCAACTCATATCAGCCGGTGCGCAAGATCTCGGCTGAATTGAATATCCACTGGGTGATGGATATTTTGGAAATTGAAATCACTAATCCACTTGGGTGCTCCTTAACTTAACGGCCCGGTAAGCGTAAAGAAAGGATAAAATTCTACTTGAAGCTTTGCAATTTTAACATATTCGTGTATAAAGTCATGCAAAGGTGTAAAAAATTAGTTGGACTAAGGGGTAATAAGAAATCAGGCCTTAAATATCCAAAAGTGGTATCAAATGGTGATCGTAGGCAAGGCCAATTTTAAATAGTTCAAACATTTGATTTTCCAAACTTTTTTTCGAACAGTGCTCGCATATTTGAAACTGCAAACGTATTCTTCCCGAAACATAAAGTGGCAGACAACGTAACCATTTTCTTTGCTTTCCCTTTTCGCAGTGCGTTTAAACTAACGTTTTTTGGGACAAGCTTTGGGGGATTTCCGACAAGTTAATGTAAGCATTATTGCTTAACATTTGCTTAACCTTTTTGGGTCATTTTCGTATCAACATTCATTCTTACAATCCTTCCTGATCCGCCTGAGTGGCCGAATAGGCAAGAGTCTCGACTAGCAACTCATTGGTCGCGAGTTCAAATCTCAAGAGCGATAGAGTTTTTAATAAAAGCCGAAAGCCTTAGATGCTAGTGCTTTAAGACTTTAGTCTTAGAATTTATTCTCTGGCTAAATTTATAATAATAATAATAAAATCCTTCCTGTCCATTTCCCATATTTTTCTACCTATGGATGTGTGAAGCGAATGACTTTTTTTCGACTGAAATTATCTGCATGGGTAGCCGGGTAGCCTAGAACCGCGACCACCAAAACTTTGGTCGCGGATTCAAATCTCAATGTCCAGTCACACTTAAGTCTATATTTACGCAATCGCGATAATCTAATCTCGTATTCTAGCGGCTGTTGACCAGAAAACTGCCTTCGGAACCCGAATTGCATGGCCGTGGTAGTCCATCAGGCCGCATTGGTTAGCTGCTAATGGGAAGATTGTCTTCATTATCTTCCTTTCATTTTCTCATCGCCCGGCAATATGGATGCGTGGTCTGCTTCCTTTTTGCTTGGATACAAGCCTTTGTTTGCAGACTTCTTCCCAAAGGCTTAACTAAGGCAAACTCACCTGGTCGTTGTTTAGCTCAAACATTTTACGCACCCGGAAAATGTTACAGTAAGATTCTCTGTTTTAAATCTTGCTTGGGTTTATCGTAACAAGCACTTCTTTTTTGGGTTGGCAGCGTTCTAACTGTGTGGTACATGCGGTAAATTTCATGCCAATACCTTGTCTTTAATGGGGGAAGTTTGTTTACTTTCTTCTTTTCGTGTCCTTTCGAATCGATTTTATCCAACTTCGGGAATAGCTGCAAAGGGAAGTCAAAGAAAAAGAACAATTGGCAGAGAAGGTAAAGTGAAACTTTTCGTGAAAAACTTTCAAAGAATAAATTATCGTGCGAGGCCCAAATGATCTGCTAAATTCGATTGTATTAATTGGAAGACTATTTATGTGAAGCCAAGGCGGTCTTTCATTGGTAATAGGCGATTTTTAACCATCTTTGTCCGTACAAATCAGTGCAGCATGAACAAGTAGTGCATAAATTTACACATCGGTGATATATGAAATATAGTTTGCAAAGGGCGTGCCCAAATTGATCGAAGAAACTTACAAGAGACAAAAATTCAATAGTTGAGGAGATAATTTAATTATCATTCTCCATTCTAGCGGCCGCAGCGTGTTCCTGCAACTGAATGCTTGGCAGTGTGGGGAATAGGCGGAGTTTATACATTTTTGATAGGTTTGTTAGCGATCTAAAGCGACGAACAAGTTGCATGATACGAGAAGCGTCAAAAGCACTCGCATATTCACCGCCTCGAATGTTAGAGAGGGGCGAGGTGAATATGAGAAAAACGCGGCTTTTCTTTACAATCATTTTCACATCAAAGGTGTGACTGTACCTGTACCAATATTTGACAGCGGAGGAAAACTATATTGAATAAGTTTTTGAGAATTTGAGAATGAGTTCAAAATGACCGCAGAATCGCATGCTGTTCGAAAATATATTGGATCGCACGTCTTTCTCTTTCCTCTCAATCTAAAAAGCTGCAAATGCCTCAGCAGTTCACCTGAAGAGTCATCAAGAATTTTACTGTGCAGTTGTCATTATCTTTCCGTTTGCCGTGAAAAAATTATTCAACGCATTTGAGGAAACTAGTTATTAAAGGATAAAGGGAAAATTGTATGCTTTGAGAGGACTATCGTATCCTTGCATAATAAGACTGAAACATTCTTAATGGCAAACTAGTACAAGTCTCTGCGAGTTGAAGTTTAAGTGTATGTTTGTTATTATAAAATAAATGCTTTATATACCTGCATACTTATATATATTTTGTATATAAACGCAATGGCAGCGTAGAGATGATGAGCACATTGGTGCCTTTGCTGTTTTTCTTTTAAACAACATACGGATTGATAAGGGATGCGTTTGCAATTCTGTTAGTTTAAATGAGGTTTTCCTTTTTAGTTCTTTTGCGGTTTTGACTTTTCCTTTGATATAAAATTTTTCAATAACATCTTTACAGGTAGACACATATGCACGCATAAGTAATAATGTTTAAAGTAAAGAAAAAGGAAAAACTTACGAGATGAAATGCTGCAAATGATGGGCATGAAGTTATGCTTGCTTGCTTGTTTTCAAGTTTAAATGAAAAATTTTCCGAATGAAATAATCATTTGCGAAGATATTTAGGCGAATGGGAGGACGGAGAGGAGTAGAGAACTTTTGTAACGAAAAAAGGGCAGGATATCAAATTCACTTTTTAAAGAGAAACGGACGCCATTTTCTTCCTTTTGATGTTGAGTCCGGCCCAATAACCACCAAGGGTGGAATTGCATAACAGTTTTTTTATTTATTTATTTATTTATTTTTTTTTTTTTGCGTTAAAAGAGATATATTTATGAAATATTACATGTCTATGTGGATAGGACAAGGAGATATGGGAATAATAATAATAAGAATGGTAAGAATAATAATAATAATAATAATACGGAACTACCCCCAAAAGAAAGTATAGGAATAGGAATTGTGCGCATGTTATGAAATCATAATTATGAATATGATAGACGTGCACGTATGTATAACTGCTCAAAAGTGAATAGATGCAAGAGGGTTTTTTGCTCCGTTGATATTCCACTGTGTATATATATATATATATATATATATATATATATGCATATGTGTTCTTTCTTGAGTTTGGATGGCTTTTGCTGTTTGTGTGTTAGTTTAAGCTCAAGTTGATGTATTTATATAAACATTTTGACTAAAAAAGCCATAAAATTCTATGCATAAAGCTAAACAATCAAGCTTATTACAAACAATAAACCTTAAACGATCAATCAAATGATTTGTCTTTCATTCTCGATATGAAATACAAACATTTACTCTCTCTCTTGTATACAGTAGAGCAGTTTTCCAATTAAGCCACCAAAAATTTGTCTTCGTTCGTTATTGGTAATAAAATGTATAACAAAGCATGCAGACACTTTATGTACACACAAACAAACGCATACATATTAGATTGTATTGCTTGTTTCTCTTGTGTCTTACAACTTCATTTAAGATATGCATAAGACAAGATATAAAGAAAAAGTTCATTCAATTGTTCAATGTGATAAATAAAAGAGAAATACAAATAATAATAACAAATATTTATATAACTAAGTATTCATGTATGTCTCTTATAAGATAAACTACATATTTTCCTAATAAAATAGAATATGAATGAATGAATGAATGTAGATTTTTTAGTAGTGGTGTGTAGTGCGTGCTAGTAAGAGTTCTCTGCATTATTTTCGACAATTTTTCATAACAATTATTAACGGCTGCTTGAGCACATTACACTTGAATGAAGCCGGCAAGCAAGCCGGTAAGCAAACCAATCAACTCAAGAAATGATAAATTGTTTGTAAATTTATGAAAATGTTAAGAAAATTTTGCGGTTGCAATTGTTTATATTTGTGTGTTCGCACACACAACCAATAAGATAAAAGGTGAAAGAATAAAATCGTATATAAATAAACATTAAAAGTTAAATCAATATTTATTGTGCAAAAACAAGTTCATTAGTAAGTTTTATTGATTATAGTTAGTTTGTTGTTTTCCTTTGTTGATTTTATAATTAAGTTTTTCATGTGAATTTTCTTTACAAAATCAATAATCCATTTCATTTATTTTCTTTAAAAAACCAACCAACATACATAAGTAAATTGCATTTGAAATGCATGAGCAAAACTGAAAGGTTAGGTATAACTCAGAATCATTCTGTATAAATCGATCCAAGCCTCAGGACAGGTTCAAATACTCTACGTATCATCACATATGGAATTGAGCATATGCAAACGCCCAGACACATCTGCCTCGAATACTTATAATCGCAAAAAATTATGTGCAAAATTCATACTTGGTACACGTGACTTCTTTTTTTTTGTTGTAGATTCGACTTATCAAGAGAGACAAGTCCGCTCAGTTGAGTAGTGGTGATCAATAACAATATACATTTACCGCAATGCACCTCTGCTAAAAATTCTTCAGGGACCTATAAGCGAAACGGCTAGCTTCATAGAACGCGGTCCTGCGACGATGGCTGTAAAAGGCACTGAAAAAGTAGTTGACAACAACTTACAAGCTACGTCGCAAATCTATCTATGTAAACTTTAATAAAATCTATTATACAATGCACCAGGTCCAGCTAGGTTGTTGCAGTGAAAACGTTTCCAATTAGTCGCTTTACCACTCCACACCCAAGAAACAATTTAGGGGTTACCAACAGACACTCTAGGCTTCAAGGCTGTCATAACGTTCGAAAGTTAAATTTGAAGAGTGGTCTTTTTCTCCGGCAGGTAGGAAGCGATCTGGCGAAAGCAACTGAAAGCCTAGGTAAAGCTGATGGCTTTCGTATTTTGGAATACTCGTAGTATTCTACTCATTAATTACCTTGAAAAAGAAAGCAAGCTGAATAGCGAATACGATAAGCACATTATAAAGTACAATCGGTTCGACTGGGAGGGATAATTAGTCCAAAAAGGCACTAAATGAAAACAAGACGTGTTCCTCCATCAGGCCAATCACAAGTTGTGGACTGCGATGATAGAATTGATTACTTGAGTGTAGCTTCAGATTGCAGCTCTGCGGACAGTATCCTCCAGGCCTGTTACCCCTCTCTAAAACTGAAAAGCTTGAGTCAAAGAAAACAGAAAGAATTGAAACGTATTTTGTCTGTCTTTAGAAATCGTGCCATCGTTCGTGTTAGAGTGACTTTGGCTTGATTGAAAGAAAGAAAAAGAAAAGAAAGAATAATTTTTAACTCAGTCCCGGGACTTATTTATCAAAATATATTAAGTAAAGTTTTTGTTGCGCTTTCGTTAAACTAATACAATTCGTATAAGAGATTTCTTGCTCGGATAAAAGGAACAAATTCACGAGTATTTATGGCGTTCGGGCACGTACTTGAAATGCATTGACTGCCTTGATGAATAGAAACATAACGAAAATAGATAAAATAACCAAAAAATATATAATAAATACCATAAACCCAATTTAACCAAAATGAAAGGATATCATGTTATAAGTGGGCGCCTCCGACAGCACGAGCTTGCACATAAGCACATGTATTGTATTTATTTATGGGGAAAAAAAATTGGAAAAACAGTCGAGTTGAGTAAGCAAAGAAAATCAAATTTCTTACCCTATTTTGACGCCATATTTGTGATGCTTTTTCAAGTGGCTAGAAAGAAATTGCAAAACTATGAGGGGGAGTGGGGTGGTTAGTAACTTCGTATATATGTTTTAATAAAATGTTATTCTTACAAAATGCTTATCTACACTTTGCAATATATAAATGTGGACTGCACGATTTTATGTTATTGGTATTTGCTGGTTTTCCCCATTTTTGTTATGCTTGTCAAGCGTTTTTCGTTTTCCTTTCTCTCTGAAGGGTGGCATAAATTCTAATATTATTTTTCGTTTATATATTTTTCTACCAAAATATCTTTGGTTGCCATCATTTAATGTATTTTCTTCTTTTTTTCTTTCTGCCTTTACGTTTTCATATCTGCTACGAAAAGATGGAAGTAGAAAAGTTTTCTCAATCTCTTTGTAACGCCAGGCTCAGGCTTCAGTGTGTACATAAATAAATCTTCAATTCAGAACCTTCACATAGATAGCGTTCTAACGCTGGAACTACCGACTCTGTTTTTTGTGGAACCATTAAAGTCGCACAAAATGTTGATAGGCAGTTGCAACGTTTTACAAGCTCGATTAGGAACCGAAATTTAACAAATAAGTTACGATCTGCCCTCTTTCATGCCAACAATGGATTAGAAGCTGATATAATCTCGAAAAAACTCCCTCCGTTTTGTTTTCGTCTATAACTTTTGATGTCGTGAAGGCATTTTCAAGGTAGAAAAAAGATGTGCTACAAATATTTAAAGATTTTCATATATAAATAAAACTCAGCAAAAACTGCACAAGCCTTATGACCATTTTTTTGAAGCCCAAAGCTAGTGACAGATCGAAACAGCCCCTCGCTGTAGTTCCAGTGTTAATTAGCACCAACTTTTGAATTTTTTCACACAGAAATTAATAGTCTGGCACTACGTTGTACATAAATTTGCAGATAATGGATTTAAAGGCTGCCGAATAACTGAGATCATATGCTCGGGTGCATTGAAAACTCTACCGAATATTTGAGATTTGAATTCGCGATCATTGAGTTGTTAGCCGCGATCCTTTGGTTACTCGATTACTTAAGCGAACATCCATTCATGAAGTTCTTACGCTTTATAAAGACGTAAATAGTCTATGGATGCTCCAGGAACCATACATTGCATATCGAATATATTGACTATGCTTGTCTGCTCGGTCAACCGATCATCTGCTGGCTTCTGCCGTGAAGTTTGGCAACCTAGCCTTCTTGCGATATGTCATCAATTTTCTGAGACACGATCTAGGATCCAAAAAGGTCTTCTAAAATATTCTAAACTCTATCCTGCAAACTGCGCTGATTTTTGCAGGCTTTCACAGTGGTTTCAAGCAAGACGTTGCTGTTTGTTTGCGTTCATAATTAGTTCGCCAACACGCCCACGTTTTGCTTGCATTGTTTTTTCTATAGATTTATTCAAGACTGACTAGCTGGCCTCTAAGATTCGCCTTAAGGCATACATAGTTTTCTGGCCTGTTGTTGTTCGTTTTCATGTTTATAGTTCGCGTAGCAATAAAATAAACAAATATTTTCATTTAAGCTTATCGTGTTGAAATGTGTGATATCTCTTTGGTGTTTGCAATAAGAAACTATGAGTTCATGCATATGCAAGGATATACGACTAGACATCGTGTTGAGGCATATATTACCCGTGATGTATTGCAAGCGATAGTCTGGAGTTTAATCAGTTTTTACATTTTAAAGCCTAATAATATTGGTTTGTTTCCATGTGTTGGTGGAAGAGCAAGCGCGCCTTCTCTTTGATTGTAGCTAACTATGCGATGTTTATGGTGCAGATTTATGTTACGATTGTTGTTGTTCCATCTTTCTCATAATATTTTAGAATTTATCAAAACACTCCTTCGAGTTCGAAGTCAAAACAAAATATCTTTTTCTCTCAAGCATATGTTTAGTATCAGAAATTAATGTCGTGTTTGTGAAGGCATAATTTTAGTAAAATGAAAATTTCGCACATACATACATATTTATATACATACATGATACATGAAGAGTTAGCTACATTATCTGCAAGATTTTGATTTTGATTTGCCAAAGGAAACTTCAAATTATGTATAAGATTTTGACAAGGGTTCACTGTTATAGCCTATATCAGGCAGAAAGACAGTTTCTCTGTAATTTTTCTCTGAGCATGAAACACTGAAGCGCCGCCTGCACGTATAGTGCACCGAGTGAATATGATAAATATGAAAATTAAACAATTATAGTTGTCAAATGTCATAACAGAAGGTTTTAAATCTCGAATTTCACTTTTATATATAATTGCAGGTGTTATGGTATTTTGGTATGGTATTCTCTGCCAGCCAGAGGGCTATAAAGTCTAGACAATGCTTATCAAGTGTTATGATAATGTTGATACTTTAATTATAATACGCGTAAACTGCTAAACAAAGTATTTTAATTATATTATTAACTTTGGCAAGAGAAATGAGTGGAATTTATGCAATTTTTGTAATTATCGTCGTTGGGTTAAGGTATGTTTAAGGCTATTCGTTTGCTTCCCTCTGTTATAACAGACTTTCCTAAGAACGAAATATATATGTGACAATTAGCCCCAAAATTTCAGATAAATATAGTTAACTTGGTTCCTCTATGCATGAGTTTTTTTGCCTTTTATGTCTCACTACAAGTTTTCAAGGGACTCAAATTGAAACGAAGAAGAAGAAGTTACAAGCTCGCAAATACATTTTCGATACAAGAACGCATATGAATTTAAATGCTGGTCGTGTCTTTCATGAAATCTTGTCCGCACTTCCTAAATGTGGAAGAAAATTTAAAGAAAACGAGTACGATCACCTCTATCACAGGGTATATTAAATGCGTATACATATAACGGCCGGATAGATTCTGCTTTCATTTCACCGATCATTGAAAGTTTTATTACGTGTATCAATTTTCGAATCGGTTTAAGTTTGTTTGTCCATCTGTCCGCGTGATGTGTGCCTATGTATTTTTGTGTTTGGGTAACAAACGCTTTTGAGAATTCTTCGGATCGGAGGACTTGTTCGGTCACTTTCTATATAAGACCTTATTTTGAAAAGTCATCATATGAATCGTGTAGGGTATTTAAGTGTGGACTATGGCCGAAGTTTTACTTGGTTTAATTTAGTTTACCTGCTTATCATAAATATACAAAATTTTCCCGAAGAATTTTCCCTTGAAGAAAAAGTTGAGCGCAGCTTTTGCGAACGAAAGAAGCGAAAAAACAGTAGTCCACGCAAAGAGTTAGCATGCGAAATACTTCTTTACAACGTGCGCTCATCATATTTGATCATCTCGGATTATTTTCTCCTTCCAAACTTGTAAAATTGGCTCCAACGTGAAAAAATTGCCAGCAATAAAAAGTTGGGATCTGATAATGAAGAGCTCGAGACTGTTCTCACCGTAATGAAGTTACAAGCCGTCGCTGGATCGAGCTAAAAAAATTCTTTTTTTTTTTTTTAACTATGATTGTTGCTAATGCGACCAATCGTTTAAAGGATCTCTCTTATACGTGCGTCACGATGATGATGAGTGATGGAAGACCCATAGGTGCGTGATCAATTGCCAAGGGTTACGCCTTTATCGACACTGTGTTGAGAAATAAATTATATGTTCTTCTTCCAATTTTTTATGTTCTTTCAATGTCAAGACGAGCACTTCCGGGATTGCCCTCGTAAGTACGATGAACATTATCTAGTCCCTAATGACAGTACAGTACAAGCAAGATGAATGGACGAAAATCAACATATGAGAGTTTAAACTTGTCTCGAGGCGCAAGCATATCTCAGCCACACATTATATTTAATTCAGAACATTTTACTATCAATGCGAAAAGTAGTTTTTGTTTTTTTTCTTTTTTTTTTTTTATGTTTCAGTTAATCGCCTCTTCAAAGAATTTCTGTTCTCATCTGCGTGTGTTTCCTGCTTGCCATCTATTCTTTACTCTTTTAACTGTTATATATTAAAATTTCTTTTCAAGTATTTCTCTTATTCTTATTTTCATTTATAATATGTTTAACGTTTAGCATTTATTTATTTGGTGTTTGTGTATCTGTGTCTGAGCTTCTGTTGTTGTTGTGTGATTTATAAGGCTTTTAAGATATTTTATTAAAATGCATATTCGTTGCTCAGATGTCGCTTGGGTCCCGAGCAGTGAACGGCAATGTTTATGATTTTCATATGAGCATATAACACAAGGTGTCAGTAGTCATCCAATGCTTTCGCACAATGTCCGGCAATCGTACATTTACGGTTGCCTGCATATCTTCTGGTCAATGTTTTAGAGTTTCTTATTACCGGTTTAGTTATGTATTTGTTTTCTTCTTCTTTTTCTTGTTTTTATTTTTGTTTGCCTTTTAGTTTTAGTTCTTTCGAGCACGCATACACTCGGAATATTATCGGAGTAGTTTACCAACTTTAGCAAACGCCTATATACGATATATTTAGATGTGTGTCAGCGAAGGGGGGGATATTCGTAATGATTGCAGAGTTTCTATATAATATTGCGTTTAGTGTCTTGTCGTATGTCATAAATTGTCACTAAGGCATAATTGCTTTTCTTTTCCATTTCGCAAAGGAAAGGTGATGAATTTGTTTAATTTTTTTTTTTGTTTTTTAAGTGAAGCGAAAGAAAAGTGTGAACGAATTATATAGTTGGGGCCAGCTACGATTTATGTTCAAAATATTTGATTATTATCCCTTAAAATCGGTCTCATTATAAACTAAATAAAGAGCTTGGGTCTAAGGTTATATCGATAGAGAATTGAGTATTCATGCATTTATTATATCGATTTTGGACGATAGGTCGGTGTCTGAAGTAGGCATTTAAACTGGCACGTTCGTACATTGAGGAGGCAATGCCTGTAGATTTTCAAACTTTCCTTTTTATTGGAGTAAGTAAGTGTTTTGGACTTGCTACAGCATGAAGAAAAAATTTATTATCTGAAAATCTCTCCTATACCCACTACCTCTATGTTGATTTGCAATTCAGATTTTAGAGAAAAGAATAATTTACTACTGTGTCTTAGAGTAAAGCGAATATAGGATTTTTTTTTATAAATGTGCAATCACTCAGATGATGTTACCTATAAGCGCGAGTATGATGATGGGCAGAAAAGATTATACATAAAGAAGGACGGCAGGAGGGAGAAGTGCGCATGATTAAAGTACGGTGTCGTGTTATGTGCAGACAATTGCAGTACGGGCGGGTGGGAGCGCTTGAAAAGTCTTGAGGTCCTGGTAAAGGTTTTAATTGATGGACTCATTTGTTTTAGCTCTGAAGAGCCCTTGGGCTGGATGTCAGCACATAAGCACCACGCAACCCACATTACGCCGCGTATTGAGGGCTTTGGGTACATTTTCGTCTCCCAAGAGCACCTGAGCCTTTCTAGACACATGTGCTGTCAAAGAAACACCATTTTTTATTCTCATGCCTGGGAGATCAAGGGTTATGGCATCTTCATCACCTCCTCTATGCGTTTAAAGGCAGCCCTGTTTTTTGGTGGCATTAACGTTTACTCTGCGTTTAGCTTGAACACCTATATTGTTATTTTTTTGAGTTCTCAATTTAGCCTGTCGTTCATCAAGCAGTTTTCGTTGCGCACTTCGGTGCTGCTAGTGTTCCTGATGAAAGAGAATGAATGACCGGCCTACAATGCTTTCGTCGACGAATGAGTAAATAGTGTTATGCTGGCACACAAAGAAAGAAGAAGGATAGAGAACATTATTTCTTCGTTTTTCCAATTACGGCAATGCATTTCCTAGGCCAGTGAGAAATGTAATGAAATATTTTTGTAAATGCTGATGCCATGATATATCAAAGATATTTGATTCTTGTTTACAGCCATTAAGGACATTTTTATGATACCAGTTGTAACAATCGCCAGTGTGCACATCTTCGAAAGGGTAAACTTAATGGAGTGACTAAGACCGTCATTATAAGTGTACACAGCCCAGGACATTATTGGTCTATGAAGAATCTTGTTTATTATCTCAAAATAACAGCTGTATTTAACGGCACGAAGTGTTACGTGAAATATGCATATATTTGAACATATGTTGTTGGTTTTGTTGCTGTTGCTGTTGTTCACTAAGATTTGTCCTTTCGCATTAAATGCTTTTATTATACACTAATATTTTTCTATCAAATTTATAAAAGGCATAAAAGTTGTTTATACTTATTTGAATAGTTCAGCAACTCGATTAAATGTAAAATACTATAAATGAATGTTTAAAGAAAATGGCGGTTATTCCTATCATTTGTTTGGTTAGATTTCTCTCCTTTTCCTTCAATCACATTCTATTTGCTTTGTTATATGCATGGATTTTCTTTTTACTTCTTTTTTTTTCTTTTTTTTTTTTCTTAATATCATTCAGTTCATATCGTTTCATATATATATATATATATATATGTGAGATGTGCCATAAACATTTATGTTCTTATAAAGAAATGTTTTTCTTTATCTTTTATATAGAAACAAAACCAATTTCTTTACTCAGCTATAATAGGGAAATTTTATGGAAATTTTTTACTTTTTGTATATTTATTCACGTTCTTGTTTGTGTAAATGTTTTCATATATCTACATACTTCGTTCTTAGCAACGCTTGCAATATCTGATGGAAAATCATCGTCAGCATTAAAATGGCTTATAGTCAGCGACGAATATTGTCTAGATAACAATAATATGAAAATGAAAATAATAATATCAAGGAAGAAAAATAAAACAAAGAGAGAGAGAGAGAGAGACAGAGAAATGCAATTTCCATTTTTGTGAGCCAAACAACTACAATAACAATGGCGGAATATGTGTTATTGCTTATGACGCGGCTTAACTGGATTTTAAGATTTATATATGCAGATCTTTTGTCTCTTTGGTATTTTATGCTTTACCAGATATGATGCCGACTACCGATTGCAGTATCGCTCGTTCTCCGCACATAACATAATGGTTTTAGATATGGTGTAAGGCATTCTTCTAAAAAAATATTTAAATTATTATTTAACACAACAAAAATAAAAAAGAACAAAAAAAACGAAAAAAAAGGTTTCACGAAAAACTTATTCAGAATTGAAGGTTTGAATAAGGAAATAAGAGAGAGATGAAAATGTTCATGTTGATGGAGTTTTATAACACAATGCTTCAGTTGCGTTTAATTAGTTTTTATCTTTCTACGAAACGATTTTAAAACTTTTTAAAGCTTTATTACGGAAAAATTTCATTTCATCCATCATTCATTCATCAAGACAAAAAAAGAAAAAGGAGTAAAGAAGGAGTTAACAAGCAGATCTTTCCGAAAATTCTCTCACTTTTCTTTGTTTTCTTCTTTTTTTTTTTATTCGCAAAGAGTGCTACATGTTATATAAAAAATTGTCGATCTATATATACTCGCTTTTACATCTTACAATAGCTGCAATTCTCTTAATAACATCTATATTGACCTTTCAATATGTCGTAGAAACGTGCAATAAATGCGACACAACACCCGCAGAATATCAAAACAAAACAAAAAGTAATTTTTGGTGTTTTAAGTCGACAGTAGTCAAGGTGTCACATTAACACATCAGATTTAGAACAAATAAAGCGGGGGTTGATAGTTCAATTTTACGTTTTATTCAGTATAGATGTCTATCGTGGAAAGCAAAAATAAAAACAAGTAAGCAAATTACATTCGGTCGTGATCGAATCTTTCACACCCATCAACGTCAATTAAAAAAAAAAAAAAAAAAAAAAAAAGACAAGTATTAAATTTTCATACTCTATAATTTTGACTGAGCGAGGCTGATTTTTTCTTATTTTCAAAATAAAAGTTTTAGTCGCATAGACGTGCGGACGTTTTAGGTGAGTCCTCGGAAAAGCTTAATTCACTTTCAAATTTCTTTTGCAAATTTCTAGGTGAATGTAGGCGAGAAAATGTTTACCATAAATACAACGCAGTTGCGCAGACAGACAAATGGACCAACGAGCAGACGGACATGTTTAGGAGTATTGCAAAGTTGAAATTGGCCAGGAATTTATATACTTCATGGTGTTAGTGAAGTTTGTTTTTGCGCATTATAAAAGTATTAAAAAAAAAATTGAAATTTTGATACACCATAATAATATTGGATAGGATTGGTCCCAGTTTTCATTTTTGTGCAGGGCAATGTGTGTTCAAATTTTTGTACATTTTTCTGCCTTCCTTTAGGAGCTATGAGCAAAAAACCGATTGTTTTATTATTTTTGAAAAACAGAAGTCTTCTCAGCCTACGTAATGTTGTGGGCGTGTTCTTCGCTCATTTTCAATACCAACCTGCGTGCAAGAACTACTAATGTTTCTGCCTTATTTTGAGTTGATAACTTCATTTTTATGGCCAGCAAAATGTTTGCAAAAGACATTGCACAGACGGACAAACGAACAGACTTACAGACGGACACACACAAACATGCTTAAATCGATTTAGAATTTGATGCTGATCGAGAATATATTATATACACTTTGTTGAATCTCTGACCCTTCCTTTCCTGGGCGTTGCAAACGTATTGGCAAAATGAATATACCCTCAATCGTTCGGTGTTGGGTATAAAAACAACGAAGCGGTTATTAATCCTTAGGCGAATTGAGAAATTTTCCTTTTTAAGAAGTGGGTGTATAAAGGTCTGCGCAATGTTAACAACACCAAATATCGTTAATTTGTATGTTTTAAGACTTGCGATGCAAAAGCAATGCAAACTAGAAAAACCAACGAGACGCAAGCTTTAGCTTGGGAAGAAAACGTGGAGAAAATATATTTTATGTTTTCGAATGTTAAAGTTAATATGTAATTGAGAATTTATTAGCCACCAGAGACTCATTTACATGTTATATATGTGTGCATGTATGCATGTGCATGTACATTTTTTTTGCTTTATATACATATAACAGTACATAATTTTATTAGTCTATGCTATGTGTATGCTTATGTATAAAATATCAATATTTATGTATATTTATATTAGTCCATTGTGTGTATTGTGTGTGTGTTTGGGTTTTACTAATAAAAGTTTTGAATTAATGTTTTGCATTGTGTATTCGTTCGTTGTAATGCAATAGTTTATAGTTGTTGTAAGGTTTTAATGTTTGTTTGTTGCAGGAAGTTGCTCATAGGTTAAGTATAAAACAAAATTTTTTCCTTATTTCATTATATAATACGCAAAGTAATTACCAGAGAAATTAGTAATTTATTGTTTATGGTGTCGATGATATATGAGTGAGTCCATTTTGTAGATCTGGTATAAAGATTTAACTTTTAACTAAGAGTGCAAAACATTATATAATGCATTAAATAAAACAAATATATCTTTAATTAATGCCAATTTTAATATATTGCTTTATAAATGCATTACAATTTATATTCGAAATATATTTTGTCCCGCCCCCCTGGGAGTTATACTGAATTATGTGTATTATACGGTATAAAAAATGAATTAGGCTGATATCTCTCTAACATTAGTTTAAATTTTAAAACCATAATTTGTGTGCTTTTCATAACTTCCCTTAGATGAGAACCATTGGTGATACCATAGGCATTAACTTTCATCACATAAAATTCAATTCCTGGAGGGTATAATAAACATGCCGGCATGTGGTGTCTGCCACATAGTTAATATGGAGGAAATGTCAAAAACACTTCTACCGGCTGATTATTAGCTATTTGGTAAAACAACGGAAATGGCACAAAGAAAGGGGTGACATCAAGTCGATAGAAATAAATTTAATAATACATCGAATTGTTGGCAATATTTGTCACTCATGAATAAATTCATTCAAATTATTTGCAAATGATGTTAAAATTTTATATAATCCATTAATCGATCATCAAGATTTAGTTATAATAAACATATTGGAAAGGAAATAAGAAAAGCATTTTTGACTGTTAGGCTAGTAACCTGATCTGAGATCTTTTCAGATAATTTTCAAACCTTTTTTTTCTTAGTTTCATCCATTACATATGTTAGGACGCCACTAACATTTTGACCCTTGGGAACGTTAAGTAATTTGTCAGTTTTTTTTTTGAAATTTCCATTGGAAAGTTTCACATTATTGATAGTAATCCTCGGGAGGACGTCTTGCCATTCTAGTCTGGTTTGTCTTGTCTACCGTGACTTGAAAATTGTGTCTCAGGCGAAAAAGTGAAACTTTTGTGCGAGACCTTATTACGACTTTCGATATGGGTTATGAAGACAATTCACTTTTAGCAATGAGGTCGTGTTGTTTTTATTATTGCGAAACGCTGGTATAACGAGTTATATCGTGGCCGCCCTTCGCTTGTCACTGAAAGTTGTGAAGACCCCTTCAAAATTGGTTATTATGCAAGGATACATTGATGCTCCGCAAAAACTAATAGTACAAGATCTATATGCAACGTAATGTAAGATTTGAGTAACCGTAGGCATTATTTTCATCAGCATATATAAAATATTTCGTGGCCGTTTAGGTTTTCCCTTTGAGAAAACTGCAAAAAGATGTCTTTGCCGATTAATGGAAGGAAATGCTTAAGAACTACAAGGGCGGTGCCGGAAAGTAAACAGTACTCGATCGTAAGGACGTCCAAGATGAACCAAATCGAAACCAAAACTTGTTCACTCCCAAAACACTCTCAAACTAATGGTCGCCCGTCTTTTTCGAAAAAGCTGTGTCGTCGTATCTTTAAAGGCACGTAAAACGATCAATTGTGCATAGCAAACAATCATTCCTTCACCGATGAAAAATGAAATAAGA
The DNA here is from genome assembly GCF_014805625.2 of Glossina fuscipes. Classification (NCBI taxonomy): domain Eukaryota; kingdom Metazoa; phylum Arthropoda; class Insecta; order Diptera; family Glossinidae; genus Glossina; species Glossina fuscipes. The sequence continues at coordinate 6,287,697 of NW_023998421.1, read as the reverse complement.
AAAATAGATAAAAATCGTCGGATTATTCTTCATATCCGACTATTTAAGTACTAAAAAAATTGAAATAATTGGCCATCCGTCGTGCAGTGCTCATTTGATATGCGTAATGATACCTAATGACTTCTTTTTGTAACCATAACTCAAGAATAAATTGCGTGGATAAGGATTTCCGTAGGCAGAAGAGGATATAATTGTTCTTCCATTGCTAAGCTTAATATCAATAGTACCGTACGTGTATATCCTGTTGTTCCACTAGAAAGCTAAGCAGTGACTAATTTATACTTTCTAGTTAAAATTATCTTTTTCGTGAATTTAGACATGCCGTCATGAAATTAATATATTTTGCAAGTAGTTTTGCCTTCGCAGAAAATTAAAATTGTAAACATAAATCGTATTTTCGGAAAGAAAAAGAATTAAAATGTATATGATAATTTCGGACAAAAACAATCGGCATCTAAGCCACATTTTTAGAGGGACACGTGTGTTTTTAATTTGTGTTTTACTTAAACGAATACCTGCAAAGAGAAGCAAAAGATTGTTAGCAAGACTCCTGAATTATTCTATAATGATAAGTGAGAGAAAATACTCGAATTATTTTTCAAGGAAATTCAAATATTATTTTTCGAAACCTAACCTTTGCTGTAGAACCTGTAGAACAGATGAACAAATTTTCACAAGCATCTCTTAAAGCCATCTTTATACCTTTAAGCGTGTTTTATAGAAAGCGAGACATGTGTGATGTCTCCCAACATTTGCGGCAAGACGATATCAATTTCGATCGATTCCGGACGCCTTACGGCTATGTCTTTCTTTAACCGCATTACTTATTTATAGTGGTGATCAGGTTGCCGAATTATACACGCTGCTCTCCGGCTCGATAGAGTTATGCGTGTCTAATACCATCGGTAACATCGAAACATTCTGAATATTTGAGGTTGATTCTAGGTAGGTACCTATCGATGATCCAAGGAAATTCGGATTAATTGCAGGCATTGGTGAAAACAATGCCATTGCGGTTGGTGCCGCAGCCCCAGCTACAAAATGGGTATAAATAGAGGCAGCTTGCAGAACAAGTTTGTACAGTTGCTGAGAATAAAATCCTGGGGTTTGGTCTTTGATGTTCTCGGCAGTTGCTAGTTCATTCTTATAAACAAAAACTATAGAACGTTTACGGTGTTCACGTGCATTCTGCTTAAATGAATTATCTGCGTACGACACGTGTTTGTATAGCCTTTGTCCATAGGCTGGCAAGCACTGCTGGCAGTTGCGTGAAGATAAAGAAAACATCGGGCAAGGATGAGCTGAGGACGTTAGCGAGTGCTTCTCTATGTGAAGATTTGTATAGTTACAGGATCGCATAATGTCTACGAATTTCCACAGATTGTGGAGACTAGCTTTGTCAACCTCAGTGGATTGTCGCATTTTGTTCCTTTTATCGGCAAATCGAATTTATACTCTATGATTACTCTGTCTTTCGCGGAGGGGAAAGTGATTCACTGCAGTGCAGTGCGAACCCATCATTGCATGAAATCTTTTGAAAAATTGAAACTTTGAGGATTTCTGAATTTATTATAGTCTTTTTGATTGTGTTAAGCAGACTGCAACATTCTTTAAACACTACACACACATCTCATGTACACGGGTCAACAATATATTAAGCCTTTTTTGTTTTTTAAGCTATGCCGGAGTAATGGCCTGGAGTCGATGGAGGGGCGAGTGACCTTGGCTAAGTCAATCGAAAGTTTCAAGTTAATCTTGGTCGTTCGAAAAAACGCTCTTTCTGCAGCCATTGCAATAAGTTTAAATTGTGCAATAGTTGTGAAAGCTTAATTTAATAGTAAAATTTTACTTATGAAAATATTCGCTTTTGTTGCATAATAAATTGTTAATATTATGAAGCAATCGTTTGCCTTGCGGGCATTTTACTTATTTTGATATGTTTCCATTACATTTTTTCAAAAGATGTTTCGCATGCTTTACAAATACAAACATAATCATCCGGATATTTGAGAACTTTTCTACCGATTGCCTATAAGCGTGTGTGTGTGCGCGCATATATGTATTCATATCCTTATTACGTAGCGTAGCGCTGGTTTGTTGACATTTTTATAAGGACAATATGAATGTTGTGTTTGTCGCTGTTGAGCACATAACAGCCCTTATCATGTTGTGTTTTACTTTTTATTTTTTTCATTTATTTGATCCTTACTTGCTGTTGCTGTTCCTTTCGTTTATGCGTATGTATGCATGTGAATGGTGTTATTTTTTACGCGTTTTATGTTTTTTATTATTATTTCATTTTGTTTATTATTTTACGCACTTTATTTTAAATTAAGTGCTTCTACAGTAAACACAGACATTCATAAGTTATTTCTGTTGGGGATGTTTTGCTGAGCTTCTGCATAAACAAGCACACAACGCTATTGTGCGAAAGCGATAGGTATGTGTTTGTGTGTGTGTGTGTGTGTGTGTGCATTTATTTCACCGTTGTTGTTAAGCGTAATGTCCTGCTGTAATAATTTGCCATTTAATATGTATATGAATTCACATTGTTTGTGATTGCGCAGCACCACAGGAAGAAATCACTTTGACACAATGTCAATGGTAAGTTAACAGGCCTCATTGACAGGCATTCCGTTTTCTCGGTTTATGGCTTCACATGTAACTATGTATGAACGATTATATAAGCGATTATATAAGATAACCTAAAAAATATTGAGCCTAGTAACCTAGAGAGAGAACGAAAGGATGAGAGAACGAGAAAGGTAAATAGATTTTTGTTTACACGACATGGTTCGATATAAAGCCACACGAATGCGGAATCTGAATCTCTAATCGCAGGCGCGGTCGGTGGAGGTAGCATGATATTATGAGGTTCAAGAATCCATCTCAAGGTTATGCGAAAGCGATTCCCGTACGGATTTGGCTGCTAGTTGCCAATGCGCTATTACTACGTGTATTAAAAAAAAATGGGAGAGATAGATAGGTGGATCGATAGATAGATAGATAGATAGAGAGAGACAGAGAGAGAGAGAGAGAGAGAGAGAGAGAGAGAGAGAGAGAGAGAGAGACAAAAGGGCATTAATTGATATAGTTAAGAATCGTGACTATCAAATCAGTGTGCGCGAGTCCGAATCGCAAGAGCGATAGAGTTTGGTTTCATCCTAGCTAAAGTGAGCGTCCAATCGGCATAACACTGCGTGCCAATTAGACACACAGTCCTCGCTACGCTACATCACCTGAATGATGGTTCGTTTAAAAGCAAAACATGAAGTAATTGAATGAAATCAATATAGGAATTTTTACTTTTTCGCTAAAAGCTCAATACTTCCTAGATTATCTAATTTGAATAAGAAAGTTTTGTACATTCAAAGAAGACTTTTCCCAGTGTCTGAACGCTAGAATAATCGAAAAACTTGAAAGATATTCAGTATTCTCTTTTTCTTCCTTCCGTTCTGCATTCTTTTCACACACACACACACACAAACAATGAAAGTATTTAATAAATAATAATGAGACAAGTACCAACTGTCAGTTCGACATAACAAGTGTGAAATTATGGTAAAGGAGGGTGTGATAGTAAAATCTTTTGAAAATAGAAGGACTCTGGAGATATCTAACAAAAAAGCGATTTAAACAATTATTTTTTTTCTTCTTTCCTTGTATTTAACAAAAAAAAAAAAAAGAAACGAACCGGCTGTTGTGCAGACACCTTCAAGTCCCCAGAGTATTAAGAACGAAAAAAAAAAAAAACAAAAAACACCAGTTTATAAAATACAATACAATATAATGTTTTTATTAAAGAATTTCTCACATTTCTATTTATTTACTTTATATTAATCAAAGAAATGTTAAACTTTTTTGTATTGATTTAAGACACGCGTTAAAGCTCATGTTTTTCATGTTTAATACATTTTTGGAAAACATTCGCATTGAAAAGACTTCTTCCTCCTACTTAATGTCCGACAACATATACGTCAGTCTGTCTAGTTCTCACCGAGTATGAAAAATAACACCCAAATAGTAAATGACTCAGATTTAATCCTTTTTTTTTTTTTTTGTCGTGTTGTTGTTTCTGATATGACGATGATGATGATGATGATGATCTCTGGCACATGTCGTAAAATGAAACCCCGTTCCCTGTTCACGTTTAAGTAAATAGACTAATATGAAAAACAAAAATCTCATATACCACGGAAACGGAAAAATTTGTGTTAAAAATCAATCCATCGCTTATATGTCGCAGGTAAAGTAAGAATGAAAGGAGAACATTTATCATTCGATGATGGTTAAGGTCACCCCGTTAACTTTAGGCATGTATACATACATGGTCGTCGCAAGTCATGTTCTAGAGATTAACTCCACTATTGCCTGAACATTTTGTGTTAATATGATCGTTTGAATTATTAGTCACGAAGCTTTCCGACAACATAATTCACATCTTATAAATCCCATCGCTGCCGATAACAGCACTTTAATTTTACTTTAATTTTTAAGACGCGTGCTGCATTATGTTTTCTGTGATCCATAAACATGTTATTATTAGATCGCTATCTGCTGCGTGGCTTTTAAATGAAGCGGTTTTATGCACGAGATTATTGTGTAACAGTATTTTAAGAGAACATTTTTTAGTTTTTACAGTTCATTTGAGGTTTTCATTGGGATTTAAAGAATTTTAGTTTAAATTTAATGCTCCAGGAAGCCAGTGCTTTGCCTAAGAGAAGCCTTGTAAACACATTTCCATTTGTAGTTAAGTTAAAGGTAGAACGCGACGGTCGAGTACGGTGCTATTCAACACGTTGAAGTACATAAGAAAGTAGAAAAGTAAAAAAATGAGTGAAGAAATGCTGGCAAGAACGTCGCTGACTTGGTCACATTTCGGGAATGTTGAAAAATACAAATTTAGTAAACTACCGCGGCATATATAACTTTCTTGATGCCTTAGTATCGAAGCTGAAGAAAACGATTAAGGGGCACTATGCGGTAAAGCATTGACTTTAAGGATTTGAAATTAAAATTTATGCTGGTGTTAAGAAAAAATTAAGCCACCAAGTCGTGGTGTCCACCAGAGTCAATGTAAATTAAAGAATATTCAGTCACTGCTAACTTTGTGTGGGCATGGCCGATTTTTTTCATTTTTGTACACAAACGGTAGAGGTTTTCGTAAAGAAAATCTGAAACATTTCAGCCTTCTATCTCTATTGCTGTTTGTGAGTAACGAGCAATACCTTACAAATTTTTGTTTAGAAGGACGCGGTTCCGACCTATTTGGCCCAAACTGCGTGCAAAAACTTCCAATGTTTACACAAAATTGTAAAGTTGATATCTTTTATTTTTACGGTCAAGAGAGTGCCAACAGCACATACTACACTGACGGACAGACATGAGTTAATCAAGTCAGAAGTTCATGTTGTTCAAGAATCTTATAGGAGCTTTATAGTGTATGAGAAGCGTCTTTTTGGATGTTGCAAACATTACAACAGATTATTATATCCCTCATCCTTCAGTGGTAGGTATAAACAATTCAAATAATTTTTCTCGAGAGTTACGCGTTTACGTGGTACAAGGATCGCCAAATTTTCTGCAGCACTTCTTCATGAATGCGATTTGCGTGTGTCCGCAACTGTTTCCATAGATATATTAAATATTAATCTAGAATCGATCGCAAAGCCTATATCTTTAAATGTGGAAATATTACCCAGAATATAAACTCGACTATCAAAAAGAAGTGCCCAAAGACTCATCAAAACCATTTTGCATTGTTGAAAAATTTTTTAGGTTTATGGCATTGCTATCTTCATTCTAGAACTTGAACGAAAATATATTTTCCTATACCAGATATATTTATATTAATTTTACTTCTGCTGCCCATATGCGATTCTCGTCTTATTTTGGAATCAAATATCTGGCCTTATTGCACTATTAAAATTCTTTGTCACGAGCCATGCAGAATTCTTTCTCGTTTAGTTTCTTTGAAAGGGCTTGAAAGAGAGCATAAAACAATCTAAGACTGATCGAATCTGCGAGACTCTCCCTAAAAAGGTCCGCTAAACTCGATAATGAAGACCAAACAAAAATTTGACTTTTCGATATTAAGAACAAATCTCAGCTGCTAGAGCTCATCCTACTAGAATTTATTTACTTTGTCTAGAAATCATATAACAATGATAGCAAATAAATCTTCTAGCGAATCATTATACATTAAACAAGCCACGTAATGGACCCAATTTAGACTGGCCTCACAGCACAGCACAGTAAATAAAAACAAAAACATAAATTAATCATTTCTTTGCGTAAGCGTATGATTTATGATTTATACTCGTTCATGATGAAGGAAACGTTAACTTCTAATCATTGTAATGCTTGATGAAATATATAAAACAATTAACTAACCTGTCAGACAACCAACCATTGGTATCATTTTCATTTTCTGTTCTTGCAAGCAACAATACACCCACTTTAAAATGGCATCATCGATCAACTGACAAAATATGTAACTGGCAAACATAAAGTATTGCCGCGATGTCTTAAGTGCAAAAAGGAAAGGACGTCAATGCTATACAAAAGGGAGGGAGAGGAGAGGGGGGGAAATTTTTTTTAAAATTTGGTTTGGCTAAACTAGAACTTCCCTCTATATGTTCGGGTGTTGGGGGAAGAAAAGATAAACTTTTCTTGTACATTTATTTGATGGCAAAAGTTATTTAATCGATCACACAAGCATACGCATAAAGTTGCCCTGACAAGGTAATGATGAGCTGTTATTATGATTGCATGATGTATACACACAACAAAGTTATAATTTGAATACAACAACAACACGATGAAGAACAACAATAGCTGGTATCATGATAATGGCCGACATTAGCGTTCGCCTTGATGTTATGACGATGACGATGATGATGATGATGATGATGATGATGATGGTGAGAGTGACGATGATGGAAGATAATAATAACGCACAATACACACACCGTTACACATAGCGTTAAAGGATAAGAAGTTAAATTGAACTTTTCGTGTACATTTTTTTGCAAAAAAAGAGAGAAAAGAGAAAAAAATAGAAATAAATTTTTATTCGCTTTCCTAAAGGGGATGCTAACGTAACAGTAGAAATGTTTTGAAAATTTTTTATGGAAACAACATTTTTAAATATTGCATCTTTTTTCGGTCATGTATTCGAGAAAAATACCAGCAAAGGGACTACCGCATTGCAAACACATTCAACTGTTATGACAAAGCGCTGAATAAACGCTTGACGTATGACGATGCCTGACACACCCCACATCGCATTTACTGATAATAATAAAATGACATGTTATGCTACTCTAGCCCTGCTGTTGATGAAATTTTATCTTCACTTTAAGAGGGTGTAGTTATTTTCCGCTTCTTTTTTGTACGTTATTCGTTTTGCCAACTCTTCAAATTGCTAAAATATGTAAATTTTCATAATGAATAAAACACTTATTGAAAGTGGAAAAATTTTTTTATGAATGCAATGAAATGACACTTTAGAATATGCGCCAGCCAAGCAGTTGACAAGTGTTGGGATTTTTTGTCGCTCCCCTCCTCTCTCGCTGAGTAATAGCATAATACGAATTCGTTGAAGAGATTTTCCATAATTGAAATATAATTTAATAATTAGTAATTTTCTAAATGAAGACACGTGACCTGACAAAACGTGTCAAATGTATATATATATATATATATATATATATGTATGTATGATGTGTCACAATTCGGTATTAAAATCCGCCCTGAGTGTAAACAAGGCGTCAATTTTTGCCAATAGTGCAACTCATACCGCGACGATTTTGATAAATGAAGCATGTGTCCGCTTCCTTTCTATTCATACCGATCGGTTTCTAATCTCATATTAAAATATTTAATCCCTTAACAACTCTTTTTGATGTATGCTAAATATATTTGCGACTTTTTCAAGCCATCAATATCTTTGTAATCATCATATGCTCTATGTCATCATGTTCCGGCTGATATAATATGTGATTGTGTTCAAATATCGTATAATTGAAAAATGACATTAAGGCAAGAAAATGGTGAGAAGGCTAGACACATTGTGTTGTATACGTTTGCATATTGCTAAGGGTTAATGTGCATGTCTTGCCTTAACAAGCCCTGTGGAGCTGGAAAATTGTTGTATCACTAATCTTTTTAATATGATTTGAATATCATGCAAAAATTGATTTGCCACGCAAACGAGTTATTTATACATTTTTCATGTAATTGGCGATAACGTAACGTAGCATGAGTCGAAATGTTTTAGTAAAGCTAAATAGCTATTTAATGGGCGAGAAAAAGAATATATAATAAAAGGCTAATTTTTTATATTATTTTACTGGAGTCCTTACTCTTTTCATTTTACTTTAAATGTTTACCATGACATATTCTACCATGCTGACGTATAGCCGAATCGGCGGGAGTTGCGGCTCTCACGCCCTTATTTGCGGATCTGGACTTTAGTGTAGTAGACCGCACTTGGCCGTAGCTGTATTGAGAGCTGTCAGTCGGTCGAGGCATACCACTTACTCTTTAGCCACTTGTGCGAGATTATCTCGTTGTTATCTTTTCTGAATTTGTTTCCCTTTCTCCTTCTGGCATGTTAGACAAACACATCTTGTCTTTTATTGGTTGGGGGTCTGCGGTTTATAAGACTATGTAGTTTATCAATACCAACCGAGCTTACGACCAAAAGCACAAATTGCTTGAGAAGGCTCATGAACAATCCGGTGAGATAGCGCTGGTACTGAGTTCTATTGCGTAAGCCATCGAACTTGACATTGGAAATTTCATCATGACTATCTATAAGCAGTCTGCCGAGGGAATGTAAGAAATATCATGTACTTTTTTCCTCTAACCTCTGGACAAGGTATACAATCTAGAAAGCATACGCAAGCAGAAGTCTAGGAGACCTGATCTGCATTCACCTGATCTGCATTCCGCTGAAAGGGCCAATCGTAAAATCTGGGCTTATGTTGCAGTGTCTTCAACTTTTGAATAGGCTAAGAAAGCACAATGATGTGCACCTAATGTGGTTAGCTGGGCAGTTTGGTATGGAAAACAACGAGACGATTGACTGTCTAGGGAAGAAGAGTGAAACGTTCCCTCGTATCCTATGTGAATGCAAGTCCAACCAGGGATAATGCTAGGCACTGGATGAGTGCAATAGATGTTCCGGATCGCGGTGCAGATTGCCTACAACACAATACAATATCAGAAGAGTTATCTATAGAAGTTTAAAATTATTTTTTAGAATAAAAATTTTTATTTATTGCTAACTCAGCCTTCAAAGTGTTCTAGTGAGAAAGAGAAGTCGATAGTTTCTTGTCTATTGCATAATTATCATCCTCGAATAGACTAATATATCAATTATTCCCACTGACCCAATGATTGTATCACATGATCAATTTAGTTAGTGTTCAAGTGTCGCTATTCTTTGTTGCAAATAAATTGAACAAGATATGAAAGGAAATAGAATATGAGCAAGGTATAGGTAGCGAGAAGAAATAAAAAAACAAAATCGAAACGATAACCTGACAAACTATAATTGACAGACTAAATGAATATGAAATCTAAATAGAAAAATAGTCAAGCAATCAAATCAAACTGAAAATATCGCTGCAACAGCGTATCGTTAAGTAAAATAAATAGAGACAACACAACACATAACATAGATGCAACTATACTTGGTTATGTTTTCTTCTTTTTGTTTTTATTTTGCCGGAGAATGTAGATCAATATATATATATATATATATATATATATATATAAGCTACGTAAAGCTAAAGTGGTTCTATAAACTAGAATAAAAAATGAAATAAATAGAAAAAAAATGTACACAATTGACATGCATATGAAATTTCAACAAATATGTAGATACGAGTACTCATAGAGTCTCTACAACAGGAACATGATATTTGTTTCTTTTGCCATATTTCGCTTGAAATAAACAAAAAAACAAAAAAAACAAAAAAAGATATGAAAACAAATCAATGATGAGTATTAACGAAAAACAAAGGGAGTTTTGTTTTTTTGTTTTTTTTTTCTTGTTATTTCATTTGATTTTATAAAATAGTCTCATAGCAATTGTTACGTGTCAATACCTATGCACATGTGAAGAGGAAGTTAAATAAAATCGTATACACTTGGAAAAAAGATATATATATATATATATATATATATTTTTTTTTTTTTAACATTAAAATCTGTAGCATTTGAAATATTCTGTAATCAATGATGCATTTCAATTGTGAAAATGTTGTCTCTGCTCTTGTTCGTTGTAATCTTGTTTATCACAAAAAAAAAAAAAAACAAAAAACGAAGAAAATAAAAACTAAACTAAGCAAATATGAAATTTTATTTTTGTAAATTTTATTTGCGGCAAGAGATAGTGTGAGGGTACGAAAGTTTTTCTGCTAAAACAGACTTGTCCAAGTTAAGAGAGTAAGCAGTTTTTTCCTTCAATTTTCATTTTACATTGGATCTGGGTGAATAATCGACTACTTTGCCGCATGAGAAAATCTCCTAATTAATTTTTTTTTCTATTTTATTGGTAACATATCATCAACTGAGCGATAATACTTTAATGTCATGTCTATTCATTTGGTTTCTTAAATATTCAGGTATGATAAGCACTGGGTTCTAGTACTGAATTCGAGTACTTCATGTAACTCAAACTGTCCATTTTTCGAGCAAAATAACAGAAGTATTTTTACAGCTTTCAACTGCAGCTTCGTACCAACATTCTCCAGTGAAGGGTTGACGACTTTTTTGTTGGTTTACAATTTTGTAGTCAATATTTTCTTTTTTCGCCAAGTAAAAAAAACGATGTAATTTAAAGTCGACACGGCTTCATTAAGATCAATATTTTAAAAGAAATCATACGACCTTCGCTAGACTTTAAATAATATTGCAAGAATTTCATTAGTTTTTTTTTTTTAAATGAAGATTGCGGTTTATGGCGGCAAGACCAGAAAGAACACTTCAATCGGTTTTTAAAATTCAGCAAATTAATTGGCGGTCTGCTGGCTTTCTAGAAAAGGCTGGAGAGAGAATCGCTGATGAAATCTTGGGAAGATGTATATACATATTAAGTTCTGTTGCATATCGATTTCAAGGTCATTGATGAATTGGAATTTTTTTTTTTTAAGCAGTGGCGGAGACGTCCCATATGTTCTACATTGTCTTCTCAAGAAAATATCTTAGCATGTAATATGCACAAGCAAATTAAACACACAGCAGCAGTTATCAGCGCTATTTATAGTTTGTTCCCGTTGGGGCCCAAGTTTTCTTTATTCTTACATTATTTTATTGTAGGATTTCTTGTTTAAACAAATTATTCTTCCTTCAACATGTCAACTCTCACACCAGCCATTTTGGCATGCGTGAATTCTGACGTTGGTTGGCTAGAATGTAGCGGAAGCTGGGTTTTGGACCTGTGGTGGATTGGAGTATAGAGTCAAGTGCCATTGGCTGCATAATCGTCTTTGGAGCACGAAGGCCTAACAAGAAGAACGCACACTTTGCCTTCTTTACCGTCTGATAAGTCTGTTTACTTGCGTGGTATATGTTGAATATGAATAAAGCTGGTGATGAATTCCGCTATGAACTTCAAAGTTTTTCGATAGGACTAATTGCACCTGTACTTTGACCAACACTTAGGTTAGGATTTGTGTTAAAACCTTTTTCTTCAGTCTTCTTAGCTGATTACCTTCTTTTATTTCTCGTGTCTATCTCTTCGCCGAGTTTTTTAGTGGTTCTTATACGTAATTCTTTTTGTCTTTGGCTTTTTTCTTTTAACCAGCTTTCTGTCTTGGTCCGCCATTTTTCCTTCAATCTGTCTGGTCGCGTTACTTCTTGGTCTAGTTGTGCGACTTTCAATTTGTTCTTTCCATTATTCGCTGCTTCAGGCAAACTTCGTTCATCCGTTCATTTATCTGTTATTCTTCTCTCATTTTTGCTGTTCTTTATCTCCCAGCGCGTGCACCTATCTATGCATTTTTTTTCCCGTTTTTCTTTTACGCGTTGCTTTCCTATTTTCTTTCCGTCCTTTTGTCAACTCATTATTTCAATTTCTATATGTTTTTCTTTTCTCCTTTCTGCTCATATTTGTACGTATTCTTTAGTTGGTAGCGCTGCTCTTTCATCGGTTTGTTTCCTCTTTTTTCGACACGTTTCTCAGTAAAATGTAGAAAGCGTCCCCGCATAAATGAATTCGCAACGAATTCTTGGCTAAAACTACCTTCTTCCATAGAGAAAAGCTTTAATTTTTTGATTTGAAAATTTACTCGACCTACACGCAAATTTCTCGGTAGTCGGTATTGGTTTCGAAGCTTGATAAAGATTTCTCACTACTTGAGCTATTGGGCAAATTTTCGATTGCGGTTCGGTTGCTTAACAAAAAACAATCAACACTCTTTCACTCCAAAGTCGACCCTAAATTCTGAACGTAAATGACTTTTGTTTTTCTTACAAGTTCAATACCGACGCTACCAGCACCGTACCGACGCTTTATATATGTCAACAAGGCGGTACGGAAAATTTCTGCATATCTAAATTTTTATTTGTTTGTTTTTTAACTGTTACGAGTTCTTATGCCCATTTTCGCTATGCTTGAGGGATATTACGTCAACTTGCTTAAGGTTGACCGTCTCTGCCAATGCGCATATATTGCATAGATGAGAGTTTTTTTTATTTTATTTTATTTGGTGATTAAATTAATTTTTATGGATTTTCTATGAACATTCAAACATACACAAAAACAAAGCATCGCTTTTGCTTTTGCTCACTATCTAAAATGGTTTTTATTTTTTGCTAAATTAATTTAAACTATTTGTATAAATTGACTGTTAGAACTGATGTTTTTATGAATGAATGAGCGAATGCATATAATTGCAAATAATTTGGTGTGAAAATCATTTATATTCTATTTTCCTATATCGTTTTAATGTGACAGATATGCATGCAATGCAGTTTGTTGATCTGTTCAAATTGTCTCTCATAAACGCTATCATTTATGAAAGTTTTACAATTTGTTGTTATTTTATTACTCAACTCTAATATACATACATATGTTTTTTGTTTTATTTGAAAACATATTTGTCTGCTGCTTCTTTTTCTTTTTCTCCCTTTCCAATTAAGTCAGGAAATTTATTTAGTTTTTTTTTTTTTACTTGCTTCGAAATGTGTTTTAAGTTTTGTGTTTGGAGATATGATTTTCTTTTCGTTTTCCTTAGTTCGGCGATTGAGATGGATGAAGAGACGTATATCTCATCAGTGTCGTCATTCTAACGAAGAAGCTTTTCTTCAGCCTCAAACTGACATCATTACAAAACTACTTTTCTATTGCTTTATAGTGGGAGTTTGTCCGCTACTGTAGTTTAATATTTTAGAAATAAAGAGAAACAAAAAACCTTAAGAAGGGAGAGTTTGGAGCCATTTTCCCCAGGCATCTTTAATCTAAGGGCTCCTTATACTTGAACTAAATTTGAATATAAAAAAAATAAGCTATATGTTTATAGCCAGAAAAGTACGAGGGGATTAAAAGAGCTTTTTTTTTTTATGTGATTGTCGAGTATTTCAATGGGGAACTTTTCCAAAATAAGTCGATCTTTTTAATGAGAAATATTTAAGCTGACTAGTGTTTATAATAATTCTAAAAAAAGTCAGCTCTAATAACCTAAATACAAGATATGCTGAAGCATTGTTGTCTGATCAAGCAAAAATGTGAATATTACGCAAGAGCGATTGCTAGGCAAAAAAGATAAGAGATGTGTTATCGATTCTTAAGCGTTTAACGTTTATGAAGTTGAGTCAACGAACTTTCAACAAAATATCATATATCGAAAATTTCTCATGTACCTATACGTGGCCTCTGCACTTCTAAAGGTTTATTATTCTATGTTCTCTTTCGATACTGTCTTGTCGTTGAATTTGTTGGATATTCGAAAGTTATTTGACACAGACTTTATTGCTAGTTTTCTTTCGTATATGTCGTAGCCGTAAGCGTTTATTTGAGGCCTTTACTTGTAATTATGCTTAAAAGTATGATTGATTTTCGATTGCCTCAAGAGTAATGCATGCGATCTTCACAATTGCCATCATTTTCACATTGTAACGAACATTTGGTAATTAGGGTGACTGCAATAATAATAACAAAGAGCGACAAGCGGAATTTCTTATTCAATTCAAGTCTATGCAGTTATGAGAAGAAAGAGGAGACACGAATAAATAAACCCTAAAATAAACACATAAACTATGTGACAATATACATGCGTATGTCAAATATTTACATGTTGTTGTCATTCTTATAATTGTCAAAAAGTAAAAAAAACAAAAAAAAAAGATGACATGTGTACAAATATAAAAAAAAAAAAGAAAACAGAAAACAGAAGAGAAACAATAACAAAACACAATAGAAGGTCAACTAATATTTTGTAAAAAACTAAACTATACATGTACCCTTGACGGGTAGTTAGAAATAGTCTATGGAAGCAATGAATGAAAGCATGTAAGTAGGAAGGAAACGGGGTGTGGAAAATTTGTCATAAGTTCTGCCCTTCATGATGATGCTGATGATGATGACGATGATGAGCCTGATAGTTGAAGATGATGACAATGTTTGCCTATTAGTTTTTTGTTTATTTTTAATTTGTATCAAAGCGATCGTGGTTGTTGGTTTGTTTTTTTTTTAACAGAAATGCTTTTAAATTTTAAACAAAATAAGCATTGTTTTTTTTTTTTTTTTTTATTATCTATCATATATATGGGCGATGAGGAGACTGGAAAAAGGAAAAAAAAATAGATTGAACTCAAGTGAAGCGTTAAAATTGTATATATTTTGATTTATTGTACTTGGATATTTAAACAGCATTGATGTTAAAATTTATATAAACAAATATGCTCGCATACACATGCATGTGTATAGAGATGCATATATATATATATATATATATATATATATATATATATATATAT
>NW_023998421.1:6244546-6272606 GCF_014805625.2 Glossina fuscipes | reverse complement strand
TATATATATATATATATATATATATATATATGCATGTGTGTGTGTGTTTACATTCATAAACAAACACGTTTGCAATTTTTAATAACGCTTTTAATACCGGGGGTTGATTGTTGCCATTCGTCTATGTGGCAGACAATTGGTTTGAATTTATTTTTTAATATCGACAGCGCAAAAATTCGTTTCATTTCACAATTTGTTGTTATTGTATAATTTTTTTGTTTCATGAGTTTGGTTTTTTCCGCCAGCTTTACACACACAACACACACACATACATGCATACATAAGCGTGTATTGCTTTACGTTACTGTTGTTTCTTTTGTAATTTTTGTTTTCTTTTTTGCAATATTTTAAATATTTATGCATATCACTGCACTTTTAATTAAAAACGTATCAATCTGTACATAAAATCAATCACAATTGATATATACACACTTTGTTTTTTTTTAAACATTTATTTATTGTTGCTACTGTAGTTGTTGTTATTTCCTTCCTTTTTGCGCTTAACAACCCTTTTTTGGTCGTCGTTTTTTTCCTGCCGCACACAGATATATATATATATATATATATATATATATTTGCCATATTTGCCATATATATATATGCATATATATATATATATAAATTTGTATGCCATAGCTGCTATTTTTTCTTTTTTTTTATGTTATTTATTTCATTTTTTTATGCCCTCAACTCTTTCAATATTCTTTTGCAGATGATAAACGTTAATATACGTTTACACCTACAGACAGCTTATAGAGTAAAGACTCATATAACTATACGCAGCCTTTATTATTTTTTTTTTTTGTTTTTTCTTTTCTGATTATTTTGTGAAAATTTTCCATTAATTAAAATTCCAATTAATTTTCTTGTATGAATAAAAATTTTACAAATGCTATAAGAAAAAAAAAAAAAAAAAAAAAAAATTAAAGCGCTGTGTAAAAAGCATTTTCACTCAGCCCGTTTTAAATGCAATGTTGATTTCACTGACACTGATGTTATAAATAAACGCGTGTGTTTAACTGTAGTTATTAAAGAAAATCAAAATGTAATTTGATTGGCTTTTAAGAAAGTGTGGTGTCATTGAACGTCAGTAAAAAAAAAAAAAAAAAAAATGGAGAGTTTAAATATACTCCCCCTATGACGATAACACGGAATTCACTTGATTATTGCGTTTTTACAAACAATTTCATATTTCACTCATACGAAGAAGAAAGAAATTTAGACCTGATCTGCATAGGTTTTTCCACCTCAGCTGTTCTTGGGTTAATTTGAAAAGTTTTCAAAACGAAACCGATACATTTCTTCAAGCATACAATCATAAGATATACAAGTGGGATGGCTTGTGTATGTCCAGGGGTCAAATGGTTCTATTTCCTCAAATGCTTTATTGGTTTAAAATTCTCTTGAAAAATTTTCTTTTAACATCGGACTGCTATGGCTAAATTGAACTTTTTCAATTTTCGAATTTAAAAAACATGTTTATAAGTCATGTAAAGTTCCAAAATTTTTTAGTGTCTTTGATTAAAATATTCATTTATAATAAAATGCTTTTAATTGCCTATAATTAATTTTTTTCTGCTTGGTCTAGTTTTGCGGGATATCGGACATATACCTATTCCTACCGAAACGGGTTGATTTAATCCATAATTTTTCCCGTATGGCAATATTCGCAGAAAAAAAGATAAGAAGCTGAGAATTGGCACAAACATATGGCGAATGCTTGAGAAACCTAGCTTGCGAAATGGTTGCCATCTGTCCAAATAGAGATTCATAATGGGTTGGGAATGGAATGGGTCGCTACTACGTCCACGATGAATGATAAAATTTTAATTCCGGGTTATCTCCGTTTGATTTGCATTTGGGTGAAGAATATGTTAGTTTGCGTTAGAATAAATTGCAACAAAAATATTATTCGTCAAATTGATCTATTCCGGCACAATCACTTTAGGTTCTAGTTTTAGATATGATAGTAAGCAGTATGCAAGACGCAGCAGCTGTAGCCTTTTTGAATGTTATTTCGGTGCGCTTGACTTCCACTAGTGGCCGCATGTTGAATCTGTGGTTTGATCGAGTGACCGATCGAAATTTTATTGAAAGCTAATAGATTGTCTAATAAATCATCTCATCATCTCAGCATGATCAGCTCTTTTCTTAGATTACTCACCAAACAATGCCCCGTTTTTGGTTTGATGCACGCGCCTGCTTACAAATTCCTCTACAAGAAAGCAAATAAATTATTAGTATATATAATATGTACTATAAACGTATATAACGCACATAATTATATTAGAAATTTTTCAAAATTTGGGAGCATTTACCTGCTTTGAAGAATACGTTTGGGTTTAATCTACAACAAGCAAAAATTAACATGCTTTCTATCGCCAGGTGAGGAGTAAAAATTGTTTGGAGAAGTGACGGCAAAGGTGGTTTGTTATATTTATAGGCTTCCATGCCGGGGGATTCTCACATCTTAAGTTGTTAGTAAAGGCCTTAGCCATAATTTTGTACAGAAAAGTCTGAATATTTCAGCGAAAATATTTTTGCAAAATCAATCTTAATTTGTGATTTTAACTTGTGTGTGGTAGACGTAGGGGTAGACGTTATAGGCGTTTCAATGTAAATTTGTTCTTAATCAGCCTGAAAAGTGCAAACATTTTAGTCAAATATTTATGTTTGAGGCTCTCTTGAGATTACGTTTGCGACTTGAGAATTTTTCTAGGCTTATAGGCTTGATCTTAAGAGTTCCGGGATTTAATACAAAAACATAGCAGCGCACATCCAAAGCAGAGAAGCGAAATAATGCAATGCGATGCGCAAACGTTAGATGCCGTGTAATTTTTATCTCTCTTATCAAAGCTGTCGATATCGCGTAAACTCAGGTATGGATTAGGGACTCTCTGAGTCGAGCGACATATTTAAATTACGATCGAGTATATTCGATATCTACAGCAATGAATCGACCGCAATAGTGTTCGCTCGTGTCATGGGGTAAAGGGTTTAAGCTAAGGTTAACTTAAAAAAAACAATTCTTTCAGGCTTTATATAAAGATTTTCGGAAAAATTTTAAGTGATTTTTATATAGCACGATCTTAGAGCAATACTACTTTTTTCTGTACTACTTGTTTACAAATTTGGAGAGGTTAACTTTTTGACAAATTGCCGAAATTCTATTAAATATTTTTATGGTTTTTCAACATATAACATGTCAATTACAATCCATTGAAGTTTTTCGCCTAAAGGTAAGGCTATGAACCACAACGCTAAGTACACATGCGTCTCGCACGTTCTAAACGCCCCTTGAATAAGAGCACAAGAGAATACATTTTTTAGCGGGGTGTAGCGGGGTGTAAATTGGAAAATCATTTTTTGCTTTTTTTAACATATATTACCGTCAACCAGTAAATGACACGAACAACAAACAGTAAATGAAATTTTATAAATTGAAGAAATAAATGAGAAAAAATTGGATAACTGATAAGTGGAACTAAATGATAATTGTATGGTGAAACACCTGAACCCGGAAGGCATAGATGATTTGTGAAGAAAAAAAAATAATAATAAAAAGTGAAGAGAAAAGCACGACAATTCCATGTATATAGCCTCTATATATACTTATATACATACATACATAGATAAGTTGAATTGATTAAGGGCAGGGGTGTAATGTAATTGAATTTGTTGATAGGTTGTCATTTAAAGACAAGAGTTGAAAAGTGCAAAATGTGGTTTTTGTTTTTGTAATGATGAGACGGTAAAAGAAGGCAAAAATTTGCAAGCTTTCGTAAATTGAATAAATTTTAAAATGATTACATAATTTTTTTCAATTTTGTTGTTTTTTTCCATTTTCCAAAAATCAAAACATCTTCGATGTAAGGCAATATTTAAGGGAACAATTTAAATTGCTGATGATAGTTCAGAAGAGAGTTAAACTGAAATTTACCGCTTACCGTCACTTATAGTCATTTCTAAGTCTACGCAAGGAGAATATAAATACTGATGTTTTCTGCGTTTCTCTTCGTTTCATTTATGCTTGACAGATAAATTTCTTAAATATTTCTTAGATAACATAAATATTAATGAAAAGACACGCCGACGGGTAAGACCAACTTTTGGCCACACCTACATTCAATATATGCACACATTCAGATTGGATTTAATAAAACTAAGGATCCATAGCCGTGGAAAAGTAAAGGAGGGAAATTATACTTTTAACTGAAGGATAGATTTCATGTTGCAAAACCAAAAGTAAACAAAGCTATTGTCCACAAATTTATAAATAAAGCTCATGGCACACGTTTTAGTCATCATCATTAGCCATGTTTGCCTCCTCTCTGTCTGGTATTAAGCTAATTCATACTTACCTACATACTACATTTTATCATATGATTTGGTGGTAGCGCCACGTCAAAAAAGTATCGGGAAGAATATTTCTCACTTGTAGAACTGAGCTGTTAATAACTTTTTAGCAAGAAAAATTTCCAGTTTTAAGTAGTTGCACTTGGAGCGTATTTGACCATCTTTGCCACCTATACCAAGATGTTTGGACAAGCGAGCTCATGCTTGTGAACTGAAACTGTTCATATGAACGTGGAACGTAGAATAAGTTTGACCGATTGAGTTATTTAGCCTGGTCTCTGGATGTGATTACGACAATGCATTTTATACGTTGCCGACGTTTCACAAAAGCTGATCAGACTTGATTATTTAGAGGAAATAAAAGTCGCAATATTGTAGTAAAATTATAGGGCTTTCGAGCGGCATAGGCCATTTAAATATTTAAGCTTTCACCTCTCTGGTCCAGCGCCTATTATACATAATTGCAATGTTGCAGATGGTGTTTAAAGATTATCCGTTGGGTTCGCGGAAGACAGCTCATGTTGTGAGTAGTTGGTCCGGCAGGAGTTGGTTCACAGCAACTTGTAAATGTTTTGTTAATGAAACGTGTGTTGTTTCGTGTTTGTCCGAATTTTCCTCAAAAGTGCTTTCCTCGTCCCAAAACTTCAAACATCGGTAGCGAAGCACTTTATCCGCCCAATATAACAGACAAAGCCTATCGGTTTATGAGTTAAATGCAGGCGAAGCATTTTCAAATTCCGTTTCACAGTTGGCAAAACAATTCTGCAACTTCGAGCATCGGTACCAAGCTGGAGTACCAGTTATGGAAGTTTGGGAATGGTCAAAAACTTTCTCTCTGGGAAAGGCCAGGCCTACCTATTGCTCTAATTATTTAAAGCCCAGCAGACAGATTCTCTGCCGCTTCCACGCCGACTATCCTAAGGCATTGCAAAATCCACATAGGCGTTGCCGCCGCATTCGATTTGGTGAGATGGGTATCCTGGACCCCGTGATCTGACTATAATGCTTTTTTACTTGTCAATATTGTGCGACCATCCAAGTGTGTGTTCGCATCTCAGATCTGTGATAAATTTTGAGCTTCCATAGATAATAAGGAAATAGAGGAAGAAGAAGAACAGACAGATCGTTATGCTCTCGTTGCTCTGTCCATGGTGGATTCTCATCGACAGAATCGCAAAACATAAGAGTCAGGGTTTTTCCTCTCCTCAAACCAATAGATGGTTGAAAACGTGATGACACGAAGGAAAAGAAAAAGATGAAAATTAAGTCGTAGCTGAAAGTATTTATAAAAAGTGTAGAAATTCCCTATACATTTTTGACAAAATTAACTTCAACGCCATTATGTTTTCCTGTGCATTGTAATGGTATATGTTTCTGTGCGTGTTTCTGTATCTCGTAACAAGAAAATCTAATGTAGAAAATGAGCAAATTTTCCAAACGACTGCATTTTTTCTTTTCCATAAACACACAAAAAAACAAAAAGAAAAAAAAGCAAAAAAATTCATTTCATTCCACTAAAGAAACTTCTTTGTGCCGGAGCACTTAACCCTCTGCTCTGTGGGCTACATTTCATTAGATTGGTTATTTTCATTAAAACTTGTTGTTTTCTTAACTTTTCTTTTCCATTCTCTTAACATCATACTTGAAATCATTTCTATACCCAGGCAAGCACACAAACATTCTTACATCAAATTATAGCTTCAGAGCATTAATGCTGACCTAACAAAAAATTAAGAAATTATAAAAATTTTCTTAGATTTCTTTCACGCTCTTGGCGAAAATATCAAAAACACCCACCAAAGAGGAAAAACAAAAACTCCTTTTTATATATATAAAATATCTTAAAACGACTAGTAACTTGTGTTTTCTAACAGTTGAAGTTGAAAATGTGACTGGCATTCTTACCGTCAATTATTTGTAATTAATTCATAAATTATAAAAGTGCTTTCGAAAAGAAAGAACGAAAATAATATTTTCATTCCTTTTTCAGTTTGTTTTCCGGAGAATGCGTTCGCTTAATTGGATTACTATCATTATTTATCTTTCTTTTCCCCAATAGCCATAATTATATCAAGGAAGTTGGACATATGCAGGGTTTTGTTCTCTCTCTTCGTTAGAACGCCATTTAAAAAGAAAAAAAGCGAACATGGCTGACGGTAGCTTTGTCGTCTTAAACTACAGAAGAATGGAAGATACAAACTATGGAAGATTATTTAACTGACTAACATATTTTAATCGCGAAAGCATACGATATCATGTCGTTAAGGATGAATTGTGTAGAAAAAAAGCCAACCTTACATATATATAAGAAATTACTTTTATTTATCGATGCACGCAAAGCTGGAAGCCCAGCTTAACTTCCTTATCAGTGAGTGTCAATGAATCGCTGCCAGGTTAGTTTTACACCCTCGTCAGTCTTAAATAGTTTTCCTATTAAAAAATTGTTTAAATTGCGGAAGAAATGGTAGCTAATGCGGAGTACATCTGATACATCGGGAGAATAGTAAGGAAGTTTAAACTACAACACACTGCGCAAAAGACTGAGGCACAACTACAGGGGTTCCATGTCTTTTG
This sequence comes from Glossina fuscipes, assembly GCF_014805625.2. Classification (NCBI taxonomy): domain Eukaryota; kingdom Metazoa; phylum Arthropoda; class Insecta; order Diptera; family Glossinidae; genus Glossina; species Glossina fuscipes. The sequence goes on along the minus strand of NW_023998421.1, from coordinate 6,265,676 downwards.
TTCCAAGTTAGTGTGATCATGCAATGACACAGGAACAGATTTGTTGAACAATCCTAGTTATTTTTCTTGACGGCAAAGCACCATTTCGTCCAGCTGGTTGCAATACATTGCTGGTATGTTCGATAAGCAACGCCATCAGTGTCCTTTGATGAATATTACGCTTTGAAGGGCGTTAGTGCGATACGTCCTTGTCAGGTCAATGTGTTGAACGTTCGCAAATCTCATCATAAACGATAACAGGATTCAACAATGCATCAAGCTTCCAAACGCTCTTGTTTCTCTTTCTCATTCAGTTCGATTTAAATAACTTTTCCATTTTACTAACTTGAGCTAAATGAGTTCATATTGTTTTTTCAATAACGCCAAACTTCCACGATATTTCATAGGCACTCCAAGATGGGCCAGACTGAACGACGACCTAGAGCTTACCATTATGAACCTTTGATTCTGGGCGAGTGAGTAGCTCAGTTACCTGAAAAAAAGTCTGACCAACCAACTTGACATTGTCTTTTGCGCAGTAGCTCGAGACCTAAATGCATTACTAAAGTTCCACGCGGTCTGCGATGCAGTAGTTTCACCTGCGCTTTTCGGACCGTTGCCTTGTTAACAAAATTAATTTTGTTAAACAAGTTTTCAAATATTTTTAACAGCTTTCTGTGGATTTCTTTAAACAGGCCAGATGCGGAGCTTCAAAAAAAAAAAAGAATATATGAAGTAAACTATGAAGCCAATGCGAAATAATAAGCTATTAAAGTTGGCAATAGTATTAATTACGAATTTCATCTCTGCTAACCTTAGAAAAAGCAAGCAAAGCGAGTCTTTAAGATCCAACATATATATATCTTTCTTTTGCTATGAGTTTTCTATGCCTATTGTGCCTGCGCCACTGCTTGCTCAAATGGAAATATGTCTGTGTATCCATGCCTTGTAAATATCTGTCGGCATGTTATAATTATTATTGAAAAGTGTAACAACATTAGTTAGGGGTATAAATATAATCATCATTATCATCATTAAATGCCAATCACCTGACAGACACTTAGTCAATTTGTTTAACTAAAAAAAAAAAAACAAAAAGAAGCAAAACAAATATAATACTTTAAATAACTGAAAAGAGTAATTTGTTACGCCTAAATGTAGGCACGCGTTATATATTAAGTGTAATTTTCATATATCATTTTTTGTTGAACTATTTAAACCACATATTGGCCGCAAAATTTTAAATACATGCTCTTAAAACAGGAACAAAAACAAAAAAAAAGAAAAGGGAAAACTTAACACTCTCATTGCATGTATGTGCCCACACGCGATAAGGATAACATGACGTGACTTAAATAGAGTTTACAAAAAAAATATCAAGAGCTATATAGAACACGAGCAAACACTTGTATCATGGTTATCGTTAATAAATTGGAATGAATGCATTTGAATATCTATAAATAGCGTTGTTTGCTGACGTTACCCCTAGATTGATGACGTTCTTCGTTTCGAAGGGTATTAGAAATTATCCGCTTATGCGTTGTTGCATGCCATCATAAACCACCTGTCCACAAAGCTAATCAACTTTATAACGTTAAACACGCTATTAGTTTAAGTAACCCTTTTCTACTTATTACACATGTATTGCGTAAACGGTAATGATGAACTTCACATATGCATGTAATTATAAGTACAATTCAACTATTTTTACCATATTTAAATTTGAAAAAATCTTTTCTAATCACAAAAGACCCCTTCACACCACTTGTGGCAGAAAGTTACATTAGTTTGTGCGGATGTAAGCAACAACCAGGAGTACTTAAAATAGAGCCTCCTCTTATTATACCGATCGATTTAGATCTAAGCCTGCCTGTCAGTCTTCCTTTTTGTGTAAAGATACCAGTAAATGGGTTACGCCAACGTGTTTTGACTCGGGGACAAACGCTGTTGAAAATTATTCGGGTCGGAATAATTTTTCGTTCACTCTCCCATAGAACGCCTTCTTCTGAAAAGCCGTTAATTGAATAACTGTTGTGTGTGATGTAGGGTATTTTATAACGAGCCGGACGCATTGCCGTCTTTTTAATTCCTATTATATTCGCGATTATTGATTTGTTTTTATTTTGTTGTCCGGAAATATCGCATACATATGTTATTTTGTCTATTAATTAGAATGTTTATTGGGTCTTAGAAAAATTATAAATTTTGACTTGAAAAATATTATCAAAGGTTTTAAAGAAATTGCAAAAGATGCCCCTGAGCGTGATGCTGATCTTAAACAATTCTTCAGAGCTTCATTCTGCATTTCCTACTTCCTACTTCTTCACATGGCAAAATATCATCGTTCCGCTGCTTAAGCTCAAGTTGCTTCGACATGAAAATTTTTCCTTGTAATTCAATAAAATTTTGATCACTCCTCGGTATTTGTTAATGCAAGGTTTTTTCTTGGAAGCAATTACTAGTGGACTTAACGGCAAAGTAGTTAACAAAGATCAATAAAAAAATCAATCTTGCTTTGTTTATGTTATTGGAATCGGGTTTGATATTGTAAAGTGAAATGCCCTTCGAGGTTTTCCGTATTTGGACGACTCCTTTTTAGGATTCATTTCGTTTCACTAAATTGTGAGTTTTCAGGTTCGCGTAGATTTTATTTACAATTATTAGGCGATCTATTTATCAATCACTTACAGGAATTTATATTTGCAGTAAATATTACTATTCGACTCTCTTGACTTTTATTGTTTATGTATTAGGCGTGCAAATGAATTTATTTCGCTGAAATTGGTTGCTTAATAAAACGTATCTGACACGTTCCATTTCCCCGAAATTTCAGATGCACCTAACTTAGATATTGATGTTTGAGCAAAGTACATCTCGACAGGGAAACAAAATCCACTTAAAGCTACAGAAATGATTAAATTGCCTTGGGATGAAAGCACAAAACAGTTGGAAAGTGATTTGTTAACCTTTGCGTAAAAGATTTTAGTTTGGAAACAAGTGAAATTCGCACAAGTCCGTCCGTTCTCTGCAGAAACGACCAAGGAGATAATTTTCAGCTTAGGCTGAGAAGTTTTCCGGCATCCCGCATATTCTACAAACCTGGCCTCTTCCGCTAACCACCTATTCAGTGGCTCACAGAAGTTGAAGATGGCTATACGCCTCCGAACCGGCAAGTTTCTACTGGTGCGTTGCATAAGCTACACGATAAGCGGCGAGAGACCATAGATCGCGATGGTGCGATTTTATGAACAAAACGGAAGAATTCATTTGCACATCTATTGTATGAATAAAAGAAAAAAGATCAAGGCGTTGAATGCGCTTAAAATACCCTGAAACTTTCTATCTCTATAAATTATAAAGAAAAAGAAGAAGAAGAATTTGCTAGTTCTATTTAAAAGTTTATTAGAAAAATGGACGGCCAACGTGTAGCATGCATTGATTGTGTAGCATGAATTGATGATTGCTTGAAATATCCAAAGCGATGTACATGTAAAAGAGTAAGGAAAATTTTCAGCTTAGGCTGAGAAGTTTTCCGGCATCCCGCATATTCTACAAACCTGGCCTCTTCCGCTAACCACCTATTCAGTGGCTCACAGAAGTTGAAGATGGCTATACGCCTTCGAACCGGCAAGTTTCTACTGGTGCGTTGCATAAGCTACGCGATAAGCGGCGAGAGACCATAGATCGCGATGGTGCGATTTTATGAACAAAACGGAAGAATTCATTTGCACATCTATTGTATGAATAAAAGAAAAAAGATCAAGGCGTTGAATGCGCTTAAAATACCCTGAAACTTTCTATCTCTATAAATTATAAAGAAAAAGAAGAAGAAGAATTTGCTAGTTCTATTTAAAAGTTTATTAGAAAAATGGACGGCCAACGTGTAGCATGCATTGATTGAAAACTTGAAATATCCAAAGCGATGTACATGTAAAAGAGTAAGGAATAGCCTTAGTGAACTTAATGTTATATATTTATCGTTCATATGTTGATAAAGTTCTCTGCATTGGTTTAATGTAGTGGACACCAATGGTCCACCTCAAAATTAATATAAATTTGTTATTTGTTTTTCATTAAGTTGATGAAAGTTTCGGGAGAAGTTGGTTGGTTTTTTTAATAGAATCTGTTTTATGAAATTGTTTTTCAACACTTTTTTTTTTTTGATGAATCTTAAGATAAGAAAAAGTTTGCAAACAGAATTTTTCTTTGAAAAACTTTTCAAAGTTTCTTAGATATTTTATCAAAAAAAACAGCCAACAAAGAAGAAACAAAAAATGATAATTTAAAAAAAAAAAATTATATTTTTATCATAAGTGGTCAATCTGATGTTATTCCTTATAAGCAACTAAAAACTTGAAGTATTTACTTTTGGATATTTGTTTACTTATCCTTTTTGCCTTGACGTCGTGCTAAGCGGTGGTGGTAATAGCGTAGCGTAGTGTTTCAGTGACGTGTTGTTAGGAGGTTTTTAAGTTTTGCGTGTTGAACTTTTTGATTTTAGCCAAAACAAACCTTAATTGGTTTGCTTCACTCATTCGTTACGTTCGTATACGTATGGTCTCATTTCAGTTCCCTAATCATGTTGTTGTTTTTTTTTGTTTTTTTTTGGTTTAAATGTTTCTTTATTTTATTTTAATTCAGTCACTTCTTGAATGCCTTTGGTAGGGGATTTCTTAACACCATATAATTTTTGCTGTTTGTTTGAACGAGCGACCGATTGAGTAAATGGGTGAATGAATGAATGATTTTGCTGTCTTCTCTCGTATCATATGTTAATTCATGTGGAATTAATTGTTTCCGGTATTTAAGTTTTTCCATAAGCAAATTTTCTACAATTTTGTTTGTTGTGGTTTTCGCTTGCTATTCCACTAAACTTTTACAATAACGTCAAGGTTTACAGGAGTTTTGTTTTGAGTCGTTTCTCCTTTTTTTTTTGTTTTTTTTTTTTGTTTTCTTCCTTACATTCTGTCTAACTTCACTAGGATCCTTGCTATTCCTTCTCAATGGTTAATATGGAAATTTTCTATTATATCCCTTTCCCCTTCTATGCCGCTCTCGCTCGCCCATCTAAGTGAAGTGAATATATTTTTATTAGTTTTATTCATAAGTTCGAGTGAATTGTTAGTTAGCTGTTTTGAAATTAATGAGGTTAGTTGTGTGGAATCAATTATTCTCGTTTTTTTTTTTTTTGTTTTTTGCTTCTTCTTTGCTTTTTTGTGGTTAATTTACAATAAAAATCATATAAGATTTTTAACGTTATTTAAGTGCAATTCATTTATCTTGAAGAGCTTATTACACATTCTTTTTATTGAAATCGAAAAGAAAGTGTTGCTAAGCAAAGGCTTTTAGCCCTTCTTCTTTGCTAACTTCCAAGTCGAAAAGTAAATTCCCTGAGCCATTATAATCACTTCAGTCCATTAGATAAGAATAATATCAGTAATTTTTTTTTGCTGCTTTTTGCCTTATCGTGGTCATCTTTAAAAATATTTATCGACATCATTATATCACTTATAAAAAATATCAAAAAGCCGAAGTCAGAAAACCCTCATAAATAATTCTTAAGAATTTTGAATTTGTGTATAAAAACAAAACGAGATCTTGGAATAGCGACACTTTCATAATGCGATTTACCTTGAAATTCATAACAGGATGTAGAAATATATGTATGACCATGTTCAAGATCTGCCTACGGTCAATATAAAATCTCCTATGCTTAAATAAGCGACAGAGAGAGAGAGAAAGAGAGCGAGATTGAGAAGGAGAGATCGAGGAGAAAAAAAAAGTATGCCATTAATGTATGACAAGTGTTGATATTTTGTATGGGTGACAATTCCAATTCCCAAAAGATGCCATTGTATTTACCAGGCTATCAACGCTGCATATGAAAGCACGTCGTTTCATTTATTTATTTAATTTTTTTTCTTAATTTTTTTTTATATTTTTTTTTCATTTTTTTATAACAACAAAAACGACATTCCAAGCCAAAAGTATGCGTGCATGCATGCGTATATGTTTGTGTTTATGAACGAAGGCAAGAACGAACGAACGAACGAACGAACGTATGTATATAAGATCGATCGCTTTTAAGTGGTACATGGAAAAACAGAAAGCATAAGAATACAAGTGGTAAAAAATTGTTTTCAAAATCACAATGATCATAAATATTATGCAGAGTTTTGATGATATTCGTTTATCGCACCTACTAAGTATATGAGTGGAAAGCAACTGACTGTCTGACCAAATCGCCAATTGCCTCTTTTGCTCGGTTCGACGTTCTCGGTACATCAATGAAGTTTCTCTTTGCTTTTTATTGATTTTTATTTTTCATGTTTTCTTCGTCTGTTTTTTTTTTTTTTTCCTTTTTCACATACAAATGCCTGGTTTTGCTTGCTTAAAAGAACGTAGACCGTTTGGCTGTTTGAAATTGCTTAACAATGAGTGAAACAAAAAAAAAAAAAAAAAAAAATAAAACACAGAATAAAACACAAACAAACTGTTGCATAAATGAAATGACAAAATGTGTAAAAATATTTGTTTCTCCCCCTTCGCAACAACAAAGATGACGTATATATACACCTATATATATATATATATATATATATATTTATATATATATATTTATATATAAAATCAATTCAGTTTAACAACAAAACGAGCCAAGCAGTCATATGGCTCGTAGAGGCACCAAAATGTTTAAATGTTAACAGACACGCTGTCTGGTAATGCCGCGCATATGTCTGGTTAAGCCCATTCACTATCGCACTGCTATGCCACTTGATCGTAAGATTCGTAAACACCATCGTCAGTGTCAGCCTTAACAACTTTAGTCAGGCACTTGGGAATCGATTTAAACACTATTAACAGCTGTGTGCTGGAATATTTTGTTATTTTTCTACTTGCGAATATGTGAAGTTTGTCATACAATTCGTCAAGATAGATTAAAGATTGTTAAACCCGTCCGAATATATGATTTGCATTTCGATTATTTTCCAACCTTCAAATTCAATCGACATTTACATTTTTTAATATCTTTAAAAATTTACATTAGTTTGATGGCAGTTGCTTGGATTTTAAACTTATTTCTTGGAATTCAGTATAATTTTTAATAAAAATTTGTGACTCTGCGAAGATATTACTTTTTCTTTTTTCTTCTTAAAGTTCATACTTAGCATATATATGTACACATATCCGTGCAAGCTCAGAATCCTATACGTTTTATTGAAACGTTAAGTACATTTTCGGGCTTTGAGGATGACAATTCTACAGATTCCAAGCTATATATGATAAGTGTAAAATGAAAAAACATTTTCTTAACATTTAGCCACACCTACTCAGAGATTTGCATTTAGATACTGTTCCTAGAGTGTCCATAGAGTGTGCAGAGAGGTGTGCTGGCTTTACCTAACAATGTTTTGAGATAATTTCATATTCAGTTTTATTTCAAGTTTCGTTCATTTCTTCTTCTTCTTCTCTGACTTCCAATGGTTCATGTCAAGCATTTCCCTCAAGACGAATTGTTGATGCCCACCTTTTAACACAACATTATGAAACAATTTTGTATTTTTCTAATTGTCTCAAATTGTTTCGGATTTTTCTTTGCCAAGGCAAAGGTTTTTTAATATTTGACGTCTGACAAGTTGAACGGAGGTTTAATTGCAATTTTCAATTTTCCTCCTTTTGAAACTTAAAAACAGCTTGATAGAGTCTCTTATGGATGGTCCTTATAATATCGAGTTACATCCACGCTGATAGAAATGAAAAAAGCTTTCGCCGGTTGACAAGTGCAACGACAAACCTTTTATATCCATTCGCCGACGATGCATATAAAAGTATCCATCAACAATATCTAATCGATTTACCGATATTTTCTATTTTGGTATATTTTATGCAAAAGTTATGATAGAAATCTTCCCATTCCCCAGAGTGCTGCATTGCAAATGAATCTTATGCACAACTGTGGATGTTGATGGTTTCGTTGATGTAATCGACAACACATTCTCAATTATGCATCACATGCATGCGCAATAACACAAGCAAAGCATATTCTCAAGAATATTTTGTGAATTGTGAACAAAAATTATTTTTTACTTCTTAGTCCCATTATTCGATAGAGAAAATTATTTTTTGCTTAAGCCAAAGTCGAAAGTCATTCTTACGAAATTCTGGTAAGCAAACTTTGCTTCAGCTATATATTCTGCTTTACAGACTTGTACGGAAAAAACAATACGATCGCCTAGAATGGAAATGAAAAGATCAATTGTCGCTGAAACCATATGACCATTGACTCTCGTAAAAAATTTCAGTAGGAAATCAAAACGCCGTTCATCCAAAATTTCAGAAAATGTTAAATGCCTGAAACTCTTTACCTAGATAGCTAATTTTTGCCTAACATTTGAGATAAATATTATCGAAGATTTCAATAAACTGCAGCCGACCGAGAAGGAAATGAGAAAAATGGACTTGGGAATATGTAAGATTGTAAAAGATTTTTGATGAAGAATTTCGTGCTTGAAAATTGCTTCCTCTGCCAATGCTCGTTTAGATCATTATAAAGTGGATATGTATAAATAAAAATTGGATCTATAGCATTATAGTAATGAATTTCGCGACTCCTGTTTAAAAATCAAAAACTTTTCTCAACAATAACTTATCCACGACATTGAGCTCAACTCGATCTTTCTTACTATGCGGGTCCATGGATTTTTCGCAAACAATTTCAAGCAAAGTCAAGATGAGAGTTCATTCGTTCGCAAGCATACATAAATGTGTTATATTACATTTAGGACGGTAGGTTGTAGTACAAATAATCTTGGGGAAGTTTACATAATTTCTTTCAGCTTTGGATGCCTTGAACAACAGCGCTCATAGCCGTACATCGATACTTATAATAGTAGGATGGACTTTCTGAAAAATCAAAAACACTCCTCAATATCGAGTTGATTTTTTTTCGGGTTTGCAAGGAGGCAAGAAGATTGCGGTGTGATAGGCTAAGCAATGATTGAAAGCCAAATGCAAACTGTGCTAAGGAGTTTTAATGAAACTAATAAATAAATTATGTTTGGCTAAAATAAAACTACTTTGGCAATAGAATTAGGTTTATATTCCCCATCGAAGGAAAGGGGTTATACGCACTTTATCAAAACGCTTGCAACAACAAGAAAAACACGCCAGAGAGCCTATGGCATGTATATTCTTGATAGATATCAAATTTTGAATCGACTTATGCATATCTCTGTCCATCTTCAGCTTAACCAAGTGTAATAGAGATTCTTCCGGTCGCCAAAATGAAAATACAGCCATTAAAGTCGGTTCTTGCACGCAGCCTGGTGTTGGAAATGGATTAAATTTTACAAAGGACACGCTTTCGTTACAAAGGAAATTAAGAATGTGTTTATTTTCAAAAGCGAAAAAGTTGTGTTTTTTGCTAGTTACTCATATCGTACAACAGATGTAACCACAGAAGGTTCCACGTATATTCTACTACCCTACCGTATAAATTGTCCTTGCGCCCATAGTATTACGGAATATGGAAATTTTATGTTTTTTTTTTTGTGTATTTGTTTTAGGAAAAATGTGGCAGATATAGAAGATTTGATCAGATTTAATTGAACACAACAAGCTGTGGGTTCAAACCTCAAGTGCGGCAGAGTTTTTTAATAAAAGCCGATAGCCCTAGATGCTAGTGCTTTAAGACTTTAGTCTTAGAATTTATTCTCTGGCTAAATTTATAATAATAATAATAATAATAATAATAATAATAATAATTTAACACAATTGGACAAGTGCAAGGTGGCTAATTGATATTATGTTCATTTGGATTTTTCCATTTTGTAGAAATGATTTTTGTCTTTTGAATTGCCAAAACTCCGTTAATTTTATTCAGTTTGTCATTGGAAACCAAGCTGTACTGTTCTATTGCAATATCTCTTCCGCTTTGACTTTCTTTTTTTATAATATTTTATTTATTTATTTATTTATTTATTTTGTTGTTTTTTGGTTGTCGTTAAAACCAGTTTTTCCCACAAAATTTTAACGCAAAGGTATTGTTGTTCGCTGTTCTCCTTCTTTGAGTTTTTATAATAAAATATGATTTCTGATATGGTAAATAATTTCAGAATGACAACAATAACAAGTATGTGAATAGTGAGTGAATAATAAAATTGAAAACCGCTGATCAAAACGAGAGTGTGTCAATAGCGGCAATAACAACAACACCCAATGCAAAATTGTTTCAAGATATTTCCTTTTTTTTTTTTTGTTTTTCTTACGTTTCGCTTCTTTCTTTGCAACTGTTTTGTTTTTGTGTTACAATGTGATCTTGTTATCGATTTTTATTTGCAACAATTTTGATTTCGCAATTGTTGCTGACTTTGACTTTGAATTGTGACAATTCTTTAGAAAAACACATGAACACAAATCACAGTCTGCTCCATGAACGTACGTTTGTATATATGTATATATATATGAGAGTGTATATATATATATATATGTGTTTACGTATATGTGTTTGTGTAAATTATATCACAGATTTGAGTGTATGCTTTGATATGGTTACGGCTTAGCAGAGTAGTGCGACTTATATGTATATATTAAACTAAGAGCAATTCGATGAAAACCATTGTCACTGCATACGAGTTACTCTTCTTGTTTAGGTTATGTATGATTGTTTGTATGTAATAACTTGTTGGGTTGCATAAAATACTTTATTCATTTATTCCAATAATAATGCAATGCAAACATTGATTGTCATCATCGATTGTCATACCGGGCAGCTCAGCAGAAGAAAATAAAATAACATAGACAGAGAGAGAGGGAGAGAGAGATAGAGAGAAAGAGAGATAGAGAGAGAAAACAAACAAAAAAAAAAACAGACTGAAGACAATGATGTGTCTGAAAATGTCAGATGCTGTGTGGAAAAACGTTGTGATCCTAAGGTAATATACAACATATGTCTGCATATCGAAAACTAGAGATTACTTGTATATGTATTGGTGTGTGTGTGTCAAAAAGTATACTACTTGTCGTTAAGATATGTCCATTTAAGGGAATTTTGATAGGTGACAGATATTTATTTTTTTTATTTTTTATTTTTATTTTTTTTCTTTTTTTTTGTTTTGTTTTTTTTTTTTTTTGTATTGAACGATTTTCGTTTCTTCGTTGCTTTGTATACGAGTTTGGAGATCATTTTTGAATTTATGAGTTGTCATGTCATACAAAAGTAACCAAAAAGGAAGAAGCAGAAAAAGAATGCTTATGTGATTTTCTTAAGTCAACTTATCACACGTGTTGCAGCAGGTTTTGCTTATTTTTATTGTCATCTTTTTTAAAATTTATGATTTTATGTAAATTTCAACGTTTTGGAAAATGTTTTCATAACAATTTCACAACACGACAAGAACGGTTACAAGAGTTGCATAAAAATATATGTGCGGATATGCATGTCTATGGAGTCATGTTTGCAGGTGTCAGTGAAAGCTTGAAGCGAAATTTGCAATATTGGATTTTTACGGTAAAATGCATTTCATTTATTATATCGGTTTTTTTTTTTTTTTTTTTTTTTTTTTTGATTATTTTCCTGGACCTTTTTTGGAGTATTAAGCATAAAAAACATTTCAGCATTCGTACAAAGTCCAGATTATGCATCCTATGGGCACATAACTTCAATCATTTCATGAGTGCGCAATCATCAATATTATATACTTCCTTTGTCGCTCTCCTGGTGTCCATGGTATAAGCTTTTATTGCCATTCAATAATTGAATGATTGAATGAATGATTGATATTCCTTTTTGGTGCAACTGTTTTTTTAATTTTTGTGTTTTTTTGTTTTTCATCGTTGATTCGTCGCCTCCATTGGCCATCGTTCGTATTTAATATCATTCATTGGCTGCTGCTTTTTACCGTTGCTGCCACTGCCATGTTGCTGCTGCATGTTTTAATACATTTTTGAAAAGTTACTCTATTATGCCCTTTGTGTTCGCATCCTTTGAAAACTTATTCATTTTCGCACCGTGTCCGTTTTTATTGAGCTTCCGGCCTTTTTTTTGTGATTTTTCAATAATTTTATTTGTACGTGTGCGGCAACGTCAGGTTTTCTCAATGAACGGGATGCAAAAAAAACAGTAGCGAGGGAAAGAAGGAGACAGAGAAGAGAAAGCGAATAAAAACAGAAATTAATCAAAATGTGTATGAAATTAAAGGAAAATCAATTTACTTTTGCTAAAGGTGCTTATGTTTTTTGAAATGAATTTTCAATCAAAACACACGTGAAATGAAAGCAAAAAAAAAAGAATAAGCAAAAAAATACACCAAGACTGAGATTAAGTAATTTAAGTTGGAAATCTGTCAGATTGTATTACTTTTATGCCAATTTAAAAATTTCTCATTTGCTGAACTCTGATGACACGAGCTTGAGTAAAAATTGGAGTTAAAAATTTCAAAATGGCGAGATTAGTGATTTCGAGAAAGTAGGAGTGATCGTGAACCCTGCTTCATTCCGAACCCTTTTAAAGTAATTTTCAAGTGTATAGGAAAAATGTGGAGACTAGAGATGATGGTGGTCTACCATTTTCAGTCAATTCATGTTTGCTCTCCGAAGTACTAGTATAAGTCAGTCTACTTTGAAATGACCAGTGATTTCGAGTGATTTGTTGCATGCAGACTCCATATCCAAAAAAAAGTTTAAAAAAACTTCTTCTAGCGTTGCTTTTCTGTAAGAAGTTTTAGGCCGCATTTGCTATCTGTTGAAAATATAAAAACCCTACTAAAAGCTTTTATTTCCTTGCAAGCTCCAAGAGAAGAATATGTAGTTTAGCCCTGCGCTCACTGCTGGGAATGTCTTGTGTAGCGAATTTTAGGATAAGTCCAATTTATTTGTAGAACCATGCCCTACTTTCTGGAAGTTGAATCCGCCTGAGGTGAATTGATGGAAGACGCGTAAAGTGAGTAAGACGCAAATTCGGAAATCTTGCCTAGTATTCTATACATCGCCAAACCTAAACAAGTAAGAAAATCATGTTTAGCTATGGTCGAAGTTATTGTGCCCAGCACCTTTAGAAAATTTCTGTTGTTGCATATTACGTGCAATAAGCAAAATATCTTCTGTTATGTCCGCCAGCGAAGGAAAGGGGTGTATTCGTTTTGTTAAAATGCGTGGCTTAGGGTGAAAGACATAAACATGAGACTAACAGTTCTATTCTCTAGTGGTTGGGTCGCCCGATGCCCAGACGGAAGGCGATCGAATTGTTTGAATATGTTGAAAGCTCGTTAGTTAGTCGGATAGTGCACGTTGGACATTATACGAATTGTTGTTTATTGTATGCAGCATGCATCGCTACGTTTCACTTCATCACCATCGTAGTTTTTTTTTTTTTGCGCTTACTAAAAGGTGAACTTTCCGTGCAGTCCGTTTGGAGTTTGAATAAATTTCCAAATTAAACCAGGAGCACCTTCAACATTTTTTTTGCAAAATAGCGGTTTTTGTTAGTAGATGACGGGTTTTCCTCAATGCACGAAATGAAATACTCTATGGCAAGATTATTATTATTGCTATTACGCAATCAATCAAGATCCTTCATGTAGAATCGAACGGTGGAAGATTGAATTGTGATTAGGACTATGCTTCGCCGACTGACTGAAGAGTATGTTAAGAAGCCTACAAGTGGCGAACTATGATGCCCCTATGGACTTATACCTATTGGAAGCTGGTTTCTTACTAAATGATCGAGATGTCGATGCTGATATTTATATAAAAGAAGACCGCCACGATACCGACTGCGATTACATTTGTAATGTTCATAACAAAACAAGCGCGAGGATAGGCACAGCGATCTTTTTCAGAACATATATGGTCTAAAAGATCTTTAACTTTCACTAGAAAAGAGCCCTCGCTCCAGGTAGTTTGTTAGTTGCGGACATCTCTTAGACTCCGGAAATTACAAAATCTAAACCCCAACTATTTTATTGAAGTTAAAGTTTGACAGCTCGCCTTATAATTTGGATAACAGCATTATACGTTTTGTCCACGAGGTGTGACGCCCAGACACCACATTCCACATTCGACTAAAGCTAACTTAAATACGTATATTGTTAAAGATGCGTCTTATTGTTGTTTTTTTTTTTTGTTTGTGTAATACGAGCACTCACTCAGGGGGTATCTCTTGTTCGTTGAACACTTGAATGGTCAGCAAAATGTGAAGAAAGGTGAAGCGATGGATTAGGGAGTAAAGCGTGTACTTCAATCGATAAGTATTATGCTTTTACCGGCTGGGAACGCACTACGTTTACGATCGAAGCAAACCGCACTGAGATGCGCGAACCTTTGAACACTGACTTGGCAGTCGCGAGAGGAGCTTTTACTTTACGCAAGCTATCGGCCCAGGTGTCGGTACTTGAAAACTCATAAAGTACAAGATGATCTGAGTTGTGAAATGTTACTCGAAGATTTCGGTCGACACGGCATCCCGCATGGTCTTGCGAAAAAAGTTTTGGAGTCAAAAAATTTTGAATGGCATTGGAATTGAAAGTAGAAATCTTTATATAATACATAACTGTCCATAAATATGTTGTCTAGCAGAGCGATCATCTAAAATTTATAGACGAAAAATTTGGTGGCAATTGATGAGTCAATTTGGTAAAGGGATTTTATAATGAAAAGTTTAATCGATCGATTCTCCTCGTCTAATATCAAACGTGAAACATCATCTTTTTTTCCCTTTCCACAATTTGTTTTTTATTCATATACGAGGGAAGTTTGCAATTATTTTAATTTTGAATTATATTGCATTGTACTGTGAGTGAAAAGAGAAAACAAAAATTGAAATAATGCGATTCAAATGAAACGTAGCCTCTTCCATGTTTAAATCCGTTCATTTATATTGACAACTAATACCTTTCGATTGTAGCCATAGTAAAAAGAAGGAAAGAGATTCACTTCGGTGACTACGGTTGTTACATTTTAACAAAATATTTATAGGAATAAATTTTATGGTTAAAATTTTTCATAATGGCTGCCATTTATATTAAACAACGATCAAAAATAAATGTTAAGAAATCACAAAAAAAAAAAAAAAAAAAATACAAAAAAATGCAATACAAAAAACGAAAAATTAAATGGCAATAAGATTGGTTGGTCGGTCGGTTAGCTTGAATTGAAACTCCAGCTTATGTTTAATGTATAATGTATAGGTAAAGTAATAAAATTTATAACCATCACTTTTACGAAAGCAAAAATACACAATCAACAACCTGGTGTCACATTATAAATCAGATCATTTTTTTTTTTTTTATATATATATATATATATATATATATCTATATACATATGTATGTATATTTTGGTTGTGTGCAGGCTTTTTGAAAAATTATGTGTAACGTGCCATTCTTTTCTTTTGGCTTTTTTCGTTTTGTAGGTGTAAAAAATTCCCTTCACATACGTTCCGCTATATATTTGCATGTCGTGCTTTATAAAATTTTTGACAAAACATTATTTTTTAGTTAAATTCTACATTTAATGTTTAATTGTGTGAACGAGCGAGGTACGGTATGATGTCGATTATTACCGAAATTAATATTCAAAGCGCATTGTTAAATGATAAAATATCTCCTGAGTAAATAAATGTAATAAAAACTAAAAATTGGTTCACTTTACAACTAAATGATACGCGCGCGTGTATCGTAAATTTTGATATGCGTCATTTGTACGAGATAAGTACCAAATTTAAAAAAAAAAAAAAAGAAAAAAAAATTCAAAGAAAACTTTTAGAGTATAAATCATTATTTTAACTGTAGAAATGAAATAAAAAATGGCATAATACAAAGGCAATATTTTCAGAAAATCGGTTCATTTTTTTAGAAAACCTACGAGGAACATTCGTCTATTGTGGACACGAGAACTCTTTCAAAAAATTGCAAGTAGTCGGCTAGAGTCAGTTTCAATTAGTTGATTGGTATCACTCTTTGCTACTAACCGCAACGGGTTCTATTTGGAAGTTTTAATACCTTAAGGAGTTTCTAGCGTTTTTGCTATAGGTCTAAACAAGGAGGATAGCGCGGCAAGCATTTGAATTGACTAAGAAAATCAGAAAGTTTAGTTTTAGCTCAACACAGTCTCCTCTTAGCTCGACATATTTTTGCCAAAGCTAACCTACAGCCTCCAGAATGTGTCGCTAGAGGAAACCGTCCCGCTTCTTAAACACAGCAATCAAACCTTTTGTTGATAAATGCTTTGAAGTTAAAGATTAAAAAATAATCTGGCGCATATAAAGCAATTCGAGCCTTAACTAGTCTTTTTTCATTTTTTAGTCTTTCAAACGCTTCACGTAATTTCTATAATAATCGTCGATGTTTTTTTCGTTTTAAGGATAATCATTGAAAATTCCCCGCGCATTCCAAAAAACTGATACTAAAAC
Source organism: Glossina fuscipes (assembly GCF_014805625.2). NCBI lineage: Eukaryota > Metazoa > Arthropoda > Insecta > Diptera > Glossinidae > Glossina > Glossina fuscipes. Next base: position 6,249,289 of record NW_023998421.1, on the reverse strand, counting down.
CTCGCTAGCAGATGGAAATATCCCCGACTTTTTTAAAACATTTTCTCCTCTGTCAAGCCATATTTTATTTTTTTTTTGTATTTTCGATGCTTAGTGATAGAACTGTCTTTGTTGCATTGTTGGCAAACGCAAAGGCCATGTTGCGTGTAGTTTACTCTTGTCCATATTGTCGGTCAATATGTTTGCGTCTTCAACATTTATTAACTCGTACAATTCCGGACGAGGGTAACCCAGTGTCACACTTTTGTTATCCCTAACCGTTACTAACATCGTCGTTTACTTTGATTGACCCTAGCAATGTTCATTTTCGCAGCGTAGGATCTTGTTTAAAGGAGATTGGCCCCCAATTGATTGCAGCCCGTCTATAATATGGGTTGCTCTAAGATTTAACAAATGAAAGTATTGTGTAGTCCGATCTTCCCCCCTGTTTGCACACTCACTGAGTTCTCACTCTCACTACCCATGACTGCCTAAAAAATAACAACTTTCAACTTTCCCTTTTGTGACTATCCTCCTGCGAAACATATCTCAGTTTTTTATGTTAACCAATGTGACATAAGGCAAACAACAAACGAACGGATGGACACAAATAGACAGTCAAGATTCAGCGGAGGTATTGCATATCTAGTATGTGATCGTAGGAATTGCAAACATTTACCCAAGTTGTATGCTCTCAGTCTTCTTTGGGGGCATGAAAATGCTGATAAATGTAATTCAACCTTTTGGAGTGTTTCAAGTAGCCATAAGATCAAGCAATTACGGGTGAGTTCGTAGCTTGAATATTTAAAGTACTTCGTCGTTATAATAAGTATGGAAATTGTAAAGTTTTTCTCATCGGCCTGCAATTTTCTTTGTGCTCTTTACTTATGTTGTTTTTTTTCTATAAAAATTCGGTTTGGATAATGCCAGCAAGTATCAGGTTTATGATAGTGTCAGCAAGTGAACACAACTTCGAATCAATTTACAAACATCACAAATTTCCGTGCGACATGTGAATAAAGGAAATGAAGTGAACTTCCAAGGACCAGGCTCCGCTGCTCTCGGTGAGGTATTTTTGAAGTGATTTAGAGCGATATAAGGTTTTAACACTCAGCAATACCAGTCACTCAGCTGGAAAAAGAGATCATTGTATTGAAAAATAAGTTGAGAGACGAGAGTCCTAAATCAATATCTTATAAGAGTTGTAACTCTTAAACTCTTAAAATTTTAATTTCTACAAATTACTTCATCTGAGGATTGAACTCATAGTGAATAGAACTGAACTGAGCGGATATGTACCGACTATCAACTCTCTATCGTATATTTTGGTTTGTTTGGGTTTCGAAAGACAGAAAGCAGAAGCACAGACGAACGGACATAATTAAATCGACCTAAAATTATAAAAATATCAAAAGGTCTTTGTCGTCTACTTTGTAGGCTAATTTAACTCTTCATCGTTCGATTAAAGGTGTAGTAATAATAACGGTCGCATATAAATTTTTAGAAATTTTTGTGGAGAAATGTGTTTTTATTATAATGAGCGTATTATTAATGGATAATTTGGATAAGCACGAAACTGTTCTGGACTGGTATTATTATACTAAAAATGTCATAGGCTTGGTTGATTTTCTAATGAATGCTCTAACACGCTCTCCTCATAAAAAAAGGTGTTAAGTAGATAAAAACAAACCATGAAAAACCTAAAATGATAAATTTTGGCATGATATATAATGGAATATTAAAATTTAAATTAAATTAGTAATAGAAAAAGATAACCCTCTACAAATATTTAAATTGAATTAAGAAAATTATAAAATTATTTTTGTTTTATACAGAAAAGCAAGAAGCATATGCTTATTGCTGCTTTATCGCCCCCGCACTAAAAATTTGTAAGCATGTAACATATATAAATGCATTGAACAGGTGGTAAGCGAAGCGCGCATGCGTATCATGTTGAATTGAATATCCTGCAGGTTATTTCGATTTGTGTGCCACGTCTGTATAATATCTTATGTTAACGCCCTGGAAGAAAAGCACAATGTGTACTGATGAGCGTTTATCAACTTGTCATAGCCGTTATACAACCATTTATTATAAATATTTGTATGAGCTTAAGAAACTCAAACCCAAGTGATGTTAAAAACGAAAAACATATGCATGATATGTGTTGTGTTGTGTGAAAATGTACCCCTTATCGCTTTACATATAAATAAAAAAAAAAAAAACGAATAACTTAAGAGCCAATTAATCGTTGCCGTAATAATGTTTAGCGAACGACTATGAAAAACGAAATATTTTTACTCCGCGCCGCCACATCGATATAGAAAAAAAAAAAATGAAAAAAATGCACACACATATTTTAACGGCTTAAAACACAAGCAAGTGTCATTCGAAAAGGGTTAAAAGTGCCTACGTGCAAGGTAAGGAAGACAAAAGATAATTTGCTGTCTTTGCGCATGCTCAGTGAATTTAACAATTGTAAGACACGGTTTAGGGAACCACCCCTACTTACTTAACATGAAATCGTTATTAAATTTATTTTTTGAAAATTTCACCTTGTATCTATTAACCTCAGAGCTATATTATTTGGTTAATTTATATATACTTTTTTGGCCATCAATGAATTATTAATCAATATCTTTGCTTAAATAGCGATCCTTTATGTTATTAGCCTTTAAAGAAATCTCCTGCTTTTCCACAGTGGAGCTAAAAGAGAGATCTTTATCAATGCTTTTACACCCTTGTTAATACAAAAGAAACATATATATATACATATATATGTGTACATATACATGCTTTACAATTCCCATATCACCTTTTACCGCTAATATCATTAGTATACATATATATGCTCATTTATATACAAATATATATATGCCCTTTTGCCTTTTTCGTTTAATACTGATTGATCATATTGCCGGTAAAAGGTGATGCGGAAATTGTAGCGCAGATGTTTTAATTGACAATATGTTCGTTTAAAACACTAGATATCCCCAACCCATTCACTAAAGTGTGGCATGATGCTCTTGTTTCTACTTTTTTTATGCTTGATATTCATTGCTATTCCGTCCGATTCATATCGAGCTCCTAAAGCAAGCGTTTGATGAAAGCTGCAATCGACAAGATTGCTTTCCATAAATTTTGCTTACGGTATGTGGCAGTATAAGGTTTGCGAGCTCTTTTGGACGCCAAGAAGTTCTATTTATTCTTCTGTCGACGATAATACCTCTTGTTTAGTTGGTCAATAAAACGCTTTGTAGCGCCAAGCTACAGTATAAATTCTGCGTCCCGAACGGAATACGTAATTGGGTCCCCATTCAAATATATCAACGGGTCAGGCAAATCGGGTGAACTTTAAGTCCATAAACCCCTACCGTCCTTTTTTTTTGCACTGGACAGATTATCGTCACCTTCTTGCCTTTGCTGGTGTCAACGTGAAGAAATCGGCAACCATTTAACTAACGTTCGATGGCCAAAACAAGTATTCGCAGTAGCGAAAAAAGCAACGAAAAGCTTTCATTTTTGAAAACGTTGTGAAGAGCATTTTACTGCTACCAAAATTACTATAATTGGCACACCTTATGTCTGCCCAAGATTAGTTGTATCTCTCAAAAGAGTACGGAATTTCTAAGTTTTGTCAGTAGCTTTTCGACTGAATGCAGCGAAGTGTTCAAATAAGCATCGGGATGATCGAAGTTGTGCTTTTCGTTTATGTAAGTAGACTACGTCCATAGCGATGTAAGAGATTTACCTTGAGAGCGGCTTAGTAGGACTTTCTAGTAGATTCCTAAATTTACGGGTGCACGATATCTCGCATAATGCACTACTGTGGTCCTTTGTTGTTTTCAACGCGCTTTCTGCCTTTGCAACCGTCTACCTGCAATGGTTTTTCTTGTCAGACATTTGCACCTTGAAGACAAACACGATATTCTCACTTTTCTCCCTCCTCTACCATCACCTCCACGTATAAAGCACAATAAAGGAGTGACTTATTAAATAATAAGAAAAACAATACTTCCGGTGAAGTTTTGCTTATTCGCTTTATATTAGGAATTTTTCCCGACATTTTTACAAAATTAATTATCCTAATAATGGTGCGATATATCTTATTTCAAGTAATTTTAAAATATTTTATTTATAGGGAATTTTGTGGTAAAACAGCAATTGTGCTTTGGAAGATCTCAATAACAGGAGCCGTTTTTTCAAAGTCCCGCAGAAAGAGACAATAATTCGTCGATTGCAATCAAAGTAAATTGAAATATGTAACATCTGATGAATATGATGGGAAAAGCGACGTATTCGTTATTAGTGGGATTAAGCTTTGCAAAGTTGTTCTAAAAGTCATCACGGTGAAACATCACGATTCGGTTGGACCAACTTTTAATACATTAAAATTAGTTGCATGCCACATGCATGGACACCAAGGGTATTTAGTTCCTCTGGTCTGCTTGGAATATCGTAACGTTTCAGTGGTTCGTCACACGATTCATCGTGGGATCATCCTTCCAATCGAGGAGAAAAAGCCACATTCCCGGAATTTTACAAAAGTCGACCATTTCAATATTGCTCATGCTTTTGCTACTGAAGTCTGATGTCAACGCAAAGGCGTTATTAAATATAAAATTACTAATAGCAGAATCAATTGTATGCTTCAAAATTTAGGTAAAATAAATTTCTAAGATATCTAAGATATCTGTCCACTAGACTACTAACAGACAGAGAGAGAGAGAGAGAGAGAGAGAGAGAGAGAGAGAGAGAGAGAGA